>NW_005872140.1:58585-94521 GCF_000147115.1 Myotis lucifugus
GGTCGCCGTGCCCGCTGACCGAGGACGACGTCCTCTTCAACGTGACCAGCGACATCAGGTTCAACCCCAAGGCGGCCGCCGGAGAACCCCACTGGGCGGCGGAGAACCCCAACTGGTGAGCGGGTCCAGGGCCCGGGGTGGACGCCGGCAGGCCCGGCCCCTCAGGCAGCCACGCACCCTTAGAGAATAAAGACCCACCCGTGTGCCTTCCCCCAAGAAAAGGCCCTTCCGCGCCCCGGGCACTGTGAGCGGAGACCCACGGCCGGAAGGGGAGCTGGTGGGCCCCCATCCCATCCCTGCCTCTTGTCCCTGCGGCCTTTGTCTCCCCTGAGAGGGGCAGGTGTGGAGCTGCTCCTGGGTCAGCCGCCCAGGCCTCTGGGCAGGGGAGCCAGGGAGGGTCCTGCCAGGCCCTGGTCCCGGGCTTGGGCAGTGGGGACAGGCCATGAATGAATGAATGAGCTGCGGGTGGAGTGAGCATGAGCCCAGGGAGTGAGGGAGAGCCCGCCCTGCCCCTGCCTGGGAGCCAAGCCTGCTCTGTGCGAACCTGTCACTGAGGACCCGTTAGCCGAGGGGTGTGCGGGCTCCAAAGGGCTAAGGAAGGGCTCTCCCAGCCGCTGTGCCAGTGCCAGCCGCGTGGGGCGGCCGGGGTGACAGCTTCACAGCTTCACGGGGAGAAGCATCTCTGTAAACTGTCCTGGTCTAAACCCTCCCCCCAAGGCCCTCCTCAGCTGCAAAGATTCTGGGAGCAGGGTAGTGAAATATTAACCAGCAGTGAGGCCGGAATAAACAGCTACCTGGGGAGGTGACCCAAGCCCCGGGATGGCCAGGAGCCCAGACCTCAAGCCCAGACCTCTCCGAAAGAGCCTTCTCCTTGGAAACTCGGCCGTGTGCTGAGTCTGAACGCCCCACCATGCATGCTGGGGGGTCTTCAGAGGAGAGAGCCCAGAGCCAGTGGTCAGGGGGTAGCCCCACCCTTTGTGTCCACTGTGGTGGGGACTTGGGCCGGGAAGGCCACATGCAGGTGAATTAGACCTGGGACAAGTCCACCTTCCCCCCCAGCCCAGCAGGAAGTGGGGTCCGCTCTCCCCAGGCGTGTGAGGACAGCCTCGTGGGTGGCAGGTCCTGCCTCCTTCCTCTCTCCCCACCCACGACTGCCCTCGTTAAAATTAAATTTAGTCGGTTGCATCAGCCTTACCCCTGGTTGCTGGAGCCAGAGCAGAGTTCCCAGGGAAAGTTTCTGACAGGCTGGGCGTGTCAGACTTGCACATAGTCTGTGGTCAACAATGAGCTCGGTCCCCCCCCCCTCACCCAGGAGCCAAGGCCCCTTGCACCCCAAGCTGACGTCATGCTGTCTGGCGGCCTTGGTGACCCCAGGACAGACATGCTGGGGCCTCGCGCTGAGCTCCTGGGTGCTCCTGCTTCAGTTACAGCTGTCTGGGGCTCGGGGGTAGGTAGGAATTACGGCCTCTAGAGATGTGATTAGTCGTTAGAGCAGCAGCCACAGGAAAACACAGACCTGGCCCCGGCCCGTTGGCACAGAAGCTGCGTTGGTTCAGACCCAAAGTTAAAACCTTGGCGGCAGCGGCCGACCCCCCCCCCCACCCGGTTCTCCATCCGCTCCCTGCTGACTAGGGTCCCTTCATCTCCATAGGCCGCACGATGGCCCCGAGGGCGAGGACTTCGCACCCACAGGGGAGGCGGCCGTGGACAGCTACCCCAACTGGCTCAAGTTCCACATCGGCATCAACCGGTACGAGCTGTACTCCAGGGACAGCCCTGCGGTCGATGCCCTGCTGCAGGACCTGGGCGCCCAGAAGATAACCAGTGTGGGTAGGTGCCTCGCTGCACGTGCTACGGCACGTGACTGGCATGCGGTGGGGCCTGGGGGCCGGTGGCCCAGCTAGAGCATCCCCACTGACGCCCGCAGGCCCGGAGGAGGGGACATGTGGTGTCAGGCCACATGCAGTTGAGGGGATGTGCACTCAGCTCTTCCCCAGCTGAGGAGGGCGCAGCTCCCGCCACCAGCAAAGAAGGGACACCTCAGGGCTGCGCCCCTTCCTCCACGTGGGGGGCTCAGGGGAGCATCCAGCACCGCCTGGGTTGGGCCGCACCCAAGCTTAGCCGGGGCTCTGCCCTTCCGTATGGACGGCAACCCAGGCTCTGTTGTGCATGTGCAGGCCCACACTCAGTGGTTGGCAGGCAGCCTTCCTGAGCACCTTGGGATCTGCTGAATCGGACAGAAAGGGCAGCGGTTACTGGTTCTGGGAAAGCGTGTCATCAGTGGTTTCTGCCGGGCGTGGAGGTCTGAGCCTTTGATCTCGGGCCTCGGGAAGGCCCCAGTGTCTGCAGTGGCTGGAGACGCAGGGGGCTGGGCAGATCCCTGGGCGGGAGCACCGTTCCTGGCAGGTGCCCGCCTAGTGGGCTGTGAGTGAGGTCTCCACGCTGTGCACAGGGCAGCAGTCCTGGTGCTGGACGGGCGCCAGCCGCCGGGGGCTGTCCTGGTGCTGACAGGGCAGTTAGGTGCGGCCTCTGAGACAGGCAGGTGAGCTCCAAGTTCTCCAGAGTCTGCTCTGGGCTCTCTGCCCGGCCTGAGCTGCTTGCTGGGGGGAGGCAGACGAGAGGCTCACCCTGGAGCAAGCGGTGGTCTCCTCACCTAGTGTGCTGCCTGGAGGAACCCGAGAGCCGCTCCCGTGCCCAGCGCCGCCCCGCCTCCCTGCTGACCCCGCCAGGGTCAGGGCTCGGGCCTTGCTGGGCAGCAGTGAACGGCAGGGATTGTCAGGGAGAGCCACCGCCGGTGCCCCTTCCCTCTGAGAGGAGTGTGGCTGCTGGGGAGACGTCCGGTGTCTTGCCACCTCCTCCATCTACGCAGCAGACTTTTGTGGGCACCGCCTGCATTTGGGCCCGTCCTGGTGGCAGGCAGTTGAGGATGAATCCATCCTCGAAGTGATTCTGCTGCCTCCTGACCTGAGAGTGAGAGTCCCAGGGAGACAGGAAGGACGCACGCGGACCAGGAACAGATGCTTTAAGCGCCGCATAGACCCAGGCCAGGTGTGTCGGGGAGACAACCCCACCTGGAAGGAGGGTCTTCCCGGAGTGTGGGCTCAGCAGGAAGGGCAGGGTGGGCAGGGCTTCAGGAAATGGGAACATTTTAGGGGTTCCTGCTGAGAGAGACTGCCTGCTGCTGCCGTGTGCACATCCCTCCGCCAGCTTCCCCACTTGTCCAGTGGGCTCGTGTCTCTCAGGAAGGTTGCATCTTATTCTAATAATATGGTGAGCGTGACAAGCCTGTAAAATATTAACTGGTGCTCGGCATTTGGGCTTCCATGCCCCACCCCCACCTTGTCTAGGGCAAATGCAGGGTCAGGGTCAGGGTCAGGGACAGGGTCAGGGACAGGGTCAGGGTCAGGGACAAGGCTGTGCAGAGCCTGGGCCACCTCCCCTCAGAGAGCAGACGCCTCCCAGCCCTCACTGGACACGCTTGGTGCCGGTGCCGAGGGCAGGGCTCCAGAGCCCGGGGCAGCTGCGGTGGGGAGGGGGCAGCTGCGGGGGGGAGGGGGCAGCTGCGGGGGGGAGGGGGCGCCTCCAGGGCTCCCAGGCAGCTTTGCTGACCCTGGGCACCCTCCTCCTCCCATCCCCGTAGGGGCCTGGCCTTAGGGCGCCCCACCCCAGGGTTCTGGCTGAGGGTGCCCTGGGGAGTGTCCCTGCCCGTCGTCAGGGTCCTGGGCTGTCTGAGCCGACTACACGGACCAGCCGGTCCTCCCTGTCTGTCCTGGGGCAGTGGGTCCGTTGGAGTGAGGGCTGGTCGGTTAGGGTCACTCTGCGGTGCCAGTTGGGCCACAGGTATCACCGATGGGACCGGGTGCCCTGTCCCCGGCAGAACATGGGCCTGGTTCTGCCAGTCGCCAGCCAGAGTGGCTTTGGGCACACGGACGACCCTCTCGTGCTCACGGGGACGCTGGGGGTGATAACCTGGACCTAACCTCCAGCTTGTGGATCTGAAACCCAAACAGCCCCTTCGACAGCAAAGGCCTGGCTCAGCCTGAACGTGGGGCGCAGCCTGACCGATGAGCCTGCGTGATCCGTGTTGTCTCCCTCGCAGGGAGTCAGGGTGCTTCCTCGGCTCTGCCCAGACCCAGGCAGCGCACATGCACACGCAGCGAGCGTGACGCAGACACCGCCTCACTGCGGTCGTCCGAAGTTTCCGAAATCCCCGAACACGAACACGTCTGCCTGCAACTGTGAAGGACATGAACCCACGGAACGTACGTCACGGGGTCATCGCGGGCTCCTGAGTAACGGGGAGCTGAGAGCAGCTGGGCCCAGTCCCCCGGGGTGGGTTTCTGTGGCGTGATCTCCGTGGGGGCCCGAGCCCCGAGCCCCAGGCGCCATGGGGAAGGGCCTCGGCCAGGAACTTGCCCCCTCGCGCTGCCTGGGCCTGGAGACGCTCCCGGGCGAGTTCCTGTGTGTGAAAAGCCCCCTGTGCCTGAGGAAGCAGGAGCCCTCCCCCTGTGAGCAGAGGGAGCAGCATCCAGGGGCCCAGGAGACCAGGGTCCAGGCCCGGCCGCCTCTGCAGGGAGTGGAGAGGAGCCGGCCAGGGCCGAAGGCAGGTGTCTCCCGTGACCCCACCCTTCCTGCGAGGTGTTGCCCCCACGTCCACTGGACATTTGGTTGAAAACCCAACTGCTTGAGACAAGCCCTGGCTGGGCCCTCACCTAGCAGGTCCTGCTGGGCAGGTGTGGAGACTGGGGTCCCCGGATGCGAGGGTGTCCAGGTGGAAGCTGCCTGCTGCTGGGGGCCCACCCGGCGTTGCTGTGGCCGAGGGGGCTGCGGCTTCAAGGCCCCCTGGGGACCCTGGATGACACCCCCTTTACGGGAGCCCAGAGCCTGCCAGGATTCAAGGTTTAGCATCCCCGTCCTCCTGAGCATGAAATGGAAGGAAAGGAAGACAGAAGTCCCAGGCACCGCAATGAGGGCATAACAAAACCCTCGATTTAAAGAGCCAGAAACCCAGCCTTCTGGCTGCCACCCTTCAGGTAGGGAAACTGAGGCCTCCCGGGGGGGGGGGGGGGAGGCGGGCCTGAGGCTAGGACATCCCCGTGCTCCGCTCAGGAGTCTGCCCTCAGCCGTCGACCCCGGGCAGCCACTTTGATCATCCGTTGTTCCCATTATTACACCCGGACCCGGCGTGTTGTTTGGGGAGGTGATTCCTGTGACGTTCGAGATGCTTTCTCACTGGATGGTCCCCAAAGTCGCCAGCTGAGAGCCACTGACCGCTTCATAAGCGCGTGTGGCCAGTAGGGCTGTGTTGGTGGCCAGGCTCCCGGCTCCCGGCTCCCGGCTCCCGGCAGGGTGGCCGCCTTCGAAGGCTCAAGACGTCATCTCCTCTGTTCAGCTTGGACTTGGGCGTGCGGCACCTCCCATCAGCACGAATGAAATCACCACCCTGCACGGTCATGGATGCGAAGAATCAAGGACACAGTTAATGGCTCTGCTCTTGGGATGACTTACCAAGGAGAAGCCGCGTGGCCGGAGAGGACTCGAGCAGTCTCTTGCCGGAAATGCCGACGGGTCAGGACAAACCCTCGCTGGTCCCTGAACCAAGGAGAACAGGCGCCCCCCCCTCCCCTGGGCCCTCGTGGAGGCAGCGGAGTCCGGGGCTGACTGGCTGGTGGAACAAAGGCTGTGTCTGGGGCCCTCAGCTGCTGCCCTGGGTGCCGGGGCCATGGTTGCCCTGCCTCCTCCCAGCACCAGGAAGGCACAGGGCGCCTCCTCCCCAGTGCAAGGCGGTTGTGAGTCCCAGTCTGGGGCCTAGAAGCAGAGAACGGAAAATGCCCAACGAGCCAGAACCCCCAGGCCCAGCGCTGAGGGGCCGTAGGTCATCCACCAGCCGAATGTGGAGAAAGCAGCAACTAGCGGAGCCCCCTCAGCGCTCCTCCAGCCTCTGGTCCAAGGTCAAGAACAAATGCCCAGCCCGGCCAGCGTGGCTTAGGAGTTGAGCATTGATCTGTGAACCAGGAGGTCATAGCTCGATTCCCAGTCAGGGCTCATGCCCAGGTTGTGGGCTCGATCCCCAGTGGGAGGCGTGCAGGAGGCAGCCGATCCATGATTCTCTCTCATCGATGTTTCTGTCTCTCCCTCTCCCTCCCTCTCTGAAATCAATGCAAATCTATTTAAAACAACAACAACAAAAGAACAAAAGCCCTGGCGCTGACGCGCGTCCCTGCCCCGCACCTGCTCGCTCCGTTTAGCACAGACGGCAGCTGTGGCCCCGAACCCAGCGGGTGTGTGTTCCAGTTGTTCCTCGGATCCACCCCGCAGTGCTCTCAGTTCCCTTTAAGTAAAAAGTTCTCAGAACCACAGTGAGCCATCTTCCAGAAAAGTGGGCGCCGGGCCGGCAGCGATTTCGGCTCCGCCTCCCGAGGGCACCGGGTGGGGGCCTGAAGTCGGCAGCACTGGTGGGTCCAGGGGGTTAGTGGTCACGGGCGTCTCGGTGCCGATGAGCCATGAATTGCAAAGCATCATGGAGACCTATGAACGCATATTAACATGTACCATTAACGATGCGTGTTGTTGATGACCATCAATCAATGTTAATTACCAACATGTTACACTCAGTTGGGGATGTGACTTGAGGGTTACCAGGAATGACTGAGCTGGACAAAGGGTCGCGGCCGGAGGACTGGAGAGCAGGGCGCGCACAGGGGCACCGCGAGGGAGTGGCCGTGGGTGGGTGTGGAAGAGCTGGCCTGGATGCCCGGGTGCCCTGCGTGCTGGCACTGGGTGGAGGCTGGGGAGATGGAGAGCAGGTGGCAGATGATGAGGGACGTGGTCAGCGAGAGCAAACTCCTGGGGCCGTGGCCGCAGGGTGTGCCTGGCTTGCCCGCCCGTGGGACCCTTCTTGGGTCCCTCCCCAGGGCTGAGGTGCTGTCCACTGGGGCCCCTGGAGCCCGACCAGGTGAGGCCCCTGGCAGCTCCGCCCAAGGCCTTTGCCTGCACACCTGGCGCCCCCTCGCATTGGCCTCTGCTCTCCTGGGACAAGGTTGCCTGAAGTCGCCAACCTCGGTCTGTCTATGAGAAGAAACCCCAAACGACTCCCTCCTCCTCACGGCCGGTCTGTGTCCAGCTCCGCTGCTGTGGCCCTCGGCCCGGCCACCTCCCGGGGCCCATCCTGCCAGGGACAGCGGGCTGCCCATCTGGGCACAGACTCCTGGGCACCTGCCTCTCCCCAGCAGGCCTCTGCCAGGACTAGCATGGCCACGTGAGAGGTGGATGCCGTGGGAAGGCACAGCCCCCAGAGGAGAGAAAGGTGGTGCCCAGGACCGGGTGATGGCTGGTGTTTCTGGAGTCCTTAGTGGAGCTGAACGCCTTTCAATTTCTAACTAGTGTCCTGGTGCACGGATTCGTGCACATTGAAAGGAAATTAATTAGAAGAAATATTTCAATATCACTATTCGCCCTTTCTCTATAAAAGAAGTGTCAACCAAATTCACGATCGACAATGACAGATCGAAACACACGCATGCGATTAGTGCCATTGAGAGCTTTATGTGTATGGTGCATGCGCGAGTCAACTTAGCCTTTTGTGTGTGTGTGTGTATGGCCCAGCAACTGGAACGGTGGAACAACCGGTGGCTATGACGCACACTGCAGCAGCCAACCAGCCTGATCTGGGCCCCAATCGGCCCCCCCGCCTGCCGGCCTGGACCCTGATCGGCCCCCAACACCCCAATCGGGGGCGGGGCCAGCTGGCCAACCACCCGCAGCCCCTCCCCCTGCCGGCCTGGCCCAATGGGCCCCATCGGGGTGGGCTGGCCGGACCCTACCTGTGCACGGATTCATGCACGGGGCCTTTAGTATAGAATAAACTTGCTTCATTAGACCTGCTTTCTGATGCAGCTAAACTTTTTCCAGCCCAGTGAAGCACCCCAACTTCTCCTTCAGGTAATTGTCAGCAACACAGCAGTAAACATCAACGCAAAGCAGATTATTATTGTAGATCACGCAGGGAGAACCAAGGGTAAAATATTTAACTGCAGCCGTGTCTGACTATATTCTGTGCAGTGAGAAAACCTGACGTCATTGTCAAGGTCCACCATTTTTTACTTCTGTTCAGTCGGGTCAAGTTTCTAAACTTTCTAAATCTCTGTTTCCTGGCTAATGCAAAGAAAATAGGATTCCACTGCGTCTCCTATCTGCCTGCTCCAGGACTCTGTGAGGATCAAATGGGAAAACGCTTCACAGACGTTTGGTTATAGTGTGAAGTGTCTGCACCTGGCTATAGAGCAAGTCGTGTTCCTGGGCTGAAGAAACTGCAAGGAGGCTAGTCGCGAGGGAGAGGAGGCTGGGCGGTGCTACGTGACGTCATTACCTGGTGCCCACAGCGACCGTTTCCGAGCTGGGCTGGGCTGGGGGCTGCATTTTGCACCATGGGTCTTGGCAGTGTCGGCTGCGATTTGGTGAGGTGTCACCCCGGGGTGGGGGCGGGGCCTGTGTCCCACTTGGGGGAAGCCGAGTGTTGGTTTGTCGGCACCAGGTCTGTGGTGCCGTTTGTTTTTAAATGGCCAGTGCGCGTCATGGCAGCTCCTGTGTTGAGTGTCTGCCCCCTGGTGGTCAGTGTGCATCATAGCTACCGGTCGGACAGACAGCCTTTTATGTATATAGATCACTTGTTTGCTCTGTGGGGAGCAGCAATGCGTGTGGATTTGCTTCCAGAGCAAGAGGGATTAAGCCAGCCAGGTTTGCATAATATTTTGTTATTAAGAGAAGCCAGGGTCCCCAGCCCTGGGAAGAGCGGTGGGCTGCCTCTGACTGGCCGGCGGGGGGCGGGGGGGCAGTTAAAGCCAGTGGCCCCCGCTGTTCCGTGGAAATGGGGACGTCCTGTGGGGCAGCATCGGGCCCCTCAGTGTTTCAGGAGCCACTGCTGTTCTCATCTTGTTAAAGAGCCGAGATTGTCGGTGATGAGAGGAGAGAAAATTAAACTCACCTGCAGCTCTCGGGGCCGAGCTGATAATCAGTCACGGCGGCTTCCGCGTCCTTCACGCTCGGCATGTCGGAGGCCGCGTGGCACTCTGTCCCTCGGGAGTCTCCAGGGTCTTGCAGGGAAGTGGCTTTGTGTCCCCGAGGAGCGAGCACAGGAATCGTGGAGCCCGAGAGCTCTCGGCCCTCAGACACAGCCCGGCCGTGGCCGGAGCAGACGCCGCGGTGGGAGGAGTGGGCCGGTGGGGGCGGAACCTGGAGGCAGGGCCTGGGCTTGGTGCTCAGGGGCCATGGGCCACCGACAACCTCAGGGAGGTAACTCGCTCCCCGTGGCCACCTGCCGTCCGGGGGGTGCCCTGTCGGTGCTCTCCTGAGGCGTCACGGCGTCACCCCTTCGTGGGGCTGCTGTCCGAGGAGGTGGGCGGGTCTCGTCCCCGTGTCCCAGGTGAGTGGCGCCTGCGCCAACAGGGCAGATACACTCCCTGGTTGTCTGGGCCCCCAGACCCCCTTGGAGGAGGCTGGGTGGCACCCTGAGCCCCGCTTACCGAAAGGGGACCCTGAGGGTAGAAGCGTGAGCGCCTAGGGGCCCAGCCGTAGTGGGCTGAGCGGAGCCTCCAGGCTCAGGGCTGCTGTGGGGGCCAGCTCCTCAGCCCGGACGGAGCCCTCTGGGTGCAGGGAACGGGAGGAACTCGCGGAGACAGCAGCAGGTGGGATGTGCTTCCTTACGAACAAAGCAGCTGCCGCCGGCTGGTCAGGGGCAGCTTCTCTGCGCGCTCGCACCAAGAGGCCTCGTGCCCATTAGGGACGCCCGTGCTGCCTTAACACACGTTAACACCAGCAGGTTCCACGGGGGTGCGCCGCGCAGCGCCCATGGCGTGCACGCTTAGGGCAGGGCCTTCCCTGGTGACACTGCTGTCCTCGCCTGCACGTGTGCCCCTGGAGCCCCGGGGACTCTGGTCAGGGCCCCACAGCAAAGCCCTCCAGCAGCGCAGCCTCCTGCACGGCGACGCCCTCCGCCTCAGCCCTGGTGTGTTCACAGGTCGTGTCCACCCTCCCAGGCCCTGCAGGCCCTCCCTGACCCGCAATGGCCTCAGGTCCTCGGTCCTCCACACTCTCCCCTCGGCGGCCGCTTTCCCTCGTCTGTGTGGACGATCCCCACGCGTGGCCACACGCTGGCCGCCTCAGGCCGGCTCCTGGGTCTGTCCGGGGGCAGCCAGGCTCACCTGGCCCGACCTTCACCTCCAGGCTGTTCCTCCTCCATCCAGCTGCTCCAGCCGGAACCTCGGGGTCACCCTCGTCTCTTCTCTCCCCTCCGTACCCCAACACCCCCTCCAAGTGGCTCCTCCATCCCAGATATTTCTTGAATTTTCCCATTTTCTCCATCTCTTTCCTCTTCTCCTCCAGCCACCCTCCCCCCTCCACTGGCCTCCACCCTTCAGCCCTGTAGTCAGCTCCCCACACGGAGGGGACAGCACCCACCTGCTCCCATCCCCTCCTGCCCTGGGACCAGTGGCCACCAGAGCCCTCCAGGTGCTGCAATATGCCCGTTCTCTCCTCCTCTCCTGCCCGGGCCTTCCTGACCACCCCCTGCTCTGTGGGGGCAGCTTCGGCGCCACCCAGAGCGGCCTCTGCTGGCTCCTCCGGGCGTGGACCTCTCCACCACAGCCCGAAGCCTCTGGGTGCTTGTGGTTTACGGGTGTCCCACCCAGTGGAACGTGGACCCTGGTGGGGACACCTTGCCTCACATCACCCCTGTGACATCACCCTGTCTTGGGTGGCCTGGGCCTCCCTGTGCGGGTGACAGGGCTGGTCGGCCAGCTCACCTCCTGTGTGTGTGTGTAGCTGTGTGTGTGTGTATGTGTAGCTGTGTGTGTGTGTGTAGCTCTGTGTGTGTGTAGCTCTGAGTGTAACTGTGTGTGTAGCTGTGTGTATAACTGTGTGTGTGTAGCTGTGTGTGTGTGTAGCTGTGTGTGTGTAGCTGTGTGTGTAGCTCTGAGTGTAACTGTGTGTGTAGCTGTGTGTGTAGCTCTGAGTGTAACTGTGTGTGTAGCTGTGTGTATAACTGTGTGTGTATAGCTCTGTGTGTGTGTAGCTCTGTGTGTGTAGCTGTGTGTGTAGCTCTGAGTGTAACTGCGTGTGTAGCTGTGTGTATAGCTCTCTCTGTGTGTGTGTAGCTGTGTCTATGTGTGAGTAGGTGTGTCCAGGTGTCCAGGTGTGAGGGGTGTGTCTGGGGCGGGAGGCACTGCTGGCAGGTGTGTGCACCCAGCCGTTCCAGAAGCCGGTCCCTTTGTCTCGGGTTGGCCTGGGGATTCTGAGATTCTGCCCCAACCTCTGAATGGGGTGGAGGGCGTGTTGGCATCCTTGTGAGGAACCCCAAACTTCCCAGGCAGAATGGGGGCCCTTGGCCATGCCAGGGCCCAGGCTGTGAGGTCTGCGTGGGGAGCAGAGGGTCGGGCAGCGGGTGACCCTGTGTCTTTGCCTCCCTGCAGCCATGAAGTCGGGGGGCACTCAGCTCAAGCTCATCATGACCTTCCAGAACTACGGGCAGGCCCTGTTCAAGCCCATGAAGTAAGTGCGGGCGCCGGCGGCAATGGGTGCAGGCGGGAGGGGGCAGGAGGTGCGAAGCGGGTGTGGAGAGGGTGAGGAGGGGGGCTGGGCTGGGCTGGCGCTGCCCACAGGCACCAGGTTTGGTGGAAGGTGCAGTGTGTCCTCCAGTAGTGTTTTGGGGTGAACTCGGCGACTGCTCCCGGCTTTCTCCCCGCTGCCTGTTGCCCCACCCTCATCCCTGTTACCCAGCGGGAAACCCACTGCTGCTCCATCTGCCCCTCGGAGGGAGGACCCCGCCCCCGCACGGCTCAGGGTCAGCAGTCTCCTGTAGGGCCAGGGTGGGTGATTCAGGGTCTGCAGGCCATGTGGTCTGTGTCCCAGCTGCTCAGCGCTGCCCCCGCCCCAAAGCAGCCAGATAAGTGGACGGGCCTGGCTGTGCACCAGCAGCGCTTCCGCTGTAACCCTGTGGGCGTGGCTTGTCCTGCTGCAGGAAACATGAAAGCTGCCACCAAGTAAACGTGAGGCACCGAATGGCCATGCAGACCCTGTGGCCGCCCCAAGGGAATCCATTAAAGATTAAATCCATGACCAATCGTCTCTTTAATGGAAAACGTCCTTCTGTGACCTGATCCTCTTTGTAAACTGCTGGCAGAATACTCTGAACTGATTGGATGAGGAGGGTGGAGCCTGGGGTCCTGGGACGTGTAGTTTGTGTGACGTGTGGCTGACATAAAAGCTTAAGGGATATATATACACGAGGAGTGAGGATATTTTTCCATTGTTTTTTTTTTTTAAAAAAAGTAGAAGGGAGCAGGGACAGAGAGAAACATCGCTGTGAGAGAGTCACATTGACTGGTTGCCTCCCACATGCACCCCAACTGGGGGCGGGGACTGGACCTGCAACCCAGGTACATGCCCTTGACCGGGAATCAAACCCAAGACCCTCTGGTGCTCCAACCCCTGGATCAGATATTTTTAATAGGCATCTAAAAGCATATAATTAACACATTAGCCCAGGAGTTCCTGGATATTCAAGCAAGATTTTTAACAGCTTTATCAAGATACTAGGGGCCCAGTGCACAAATTCGTGCACCTTGAAAGGAATTGTGGGCTGCAAGGCTGTAGTGGGCACAGTGGCGGGTCTCAGCCCATCGGCCCCCAGTCCCCTGTCTGCCGACAGCCCTGCTCCCGCTGCCCCTGCTCCCATGGGCTGACAGCATCGGCTCCGCTCGCACCCACTGACCATGCAGAGCGATTGGGGCTGGCGCCAGCAGCAGGTGCGAGGGGGGCCGGTGCCGGCAGCGGGTGCAAATGGTAGCTGCTGCACTGATTGCCCCTAAGGAGCAGAGGGAGGTGGAGAAGCCCTCAGGGATGATCGGGGCCGGCAGCCGCCACTCACACCCACTGACGGCGCCAAGCGATCGGGGCTGGCACCGGGCGCTGGCAACAGGTGTGAGTGGCGGTTCTGGCACCAGCAGCGGGTGCGAGTGCTGGGCGAGGCTGTGTTGTGCGGGAGCAAAGAATTTTCAGTAACCACCAGAGGCTCACCCCGATGATAGCGACTGGCACCCCTCTGTGGTCTGGTACCCCCACTCACCTGCTCCACCATCCCACCGCGGTCAATGCCCGCCATATTCCACATGTGCCCCCTGGTGGTCAGTGCACGTTATAGCAACCAGTTGTTCTGTTGTTCCGCCGTCCAGTCTATTTGCACATTAGGGTTTTATATATATAGAAAATTCACTTATCACCTTCGTCACCATGAGAAGTCCATAGTTCTGTGCTGTCAGTGTGTGCGCCAAATTGCGTGTCTGCCACCAGAATCAGTTCTAGGGCCTGCCCGTTACTGCGGAGAGAGGCTGTGAACCCTAAGTCCTCACTCACTCACGGCCTCTATAGGTTCTGCAACGTTGAGTAAAATGTTGATCAAAATGACGCGTAAGGAAGCCCTTCGCTGCAGGCTGCGGTGTGAACAAGAGTTAGTTCCTAGGGCAGCTCACCTGCGTGACGAGGGAGGACGTAGCAAAGCGTTGTGAGGGGCCCTGTGCACAGGTTGCTGCCCCCACTTCTCCTCGCCCTCCTCTGCCGGACGACCGCTGGCCCCCGACCGTCTCCATGTGTCTACATGTTGTGGGGCTTCCGAATGAATCGAATCACGAAATGCTGCTCTCTAGTGGCTTCTCTCCCTCAGCCGCACGTCCTCAAGGCTCATTGAGTTGTGGCAGGTGCCAGGGCCTAGCTTCTTTTTTAAAAAAATAATTTTTATTGATTTTAGAAAGGAAGGGAGAGGGAGAGAGAGAAATATCCATGATGAGAGAGAATCATGGATCGGCTGCCTCCTGCACGCCCCACACTGGGGATCGAGCCGCAACCTGGGCCTGTGCCCTGACTGGGAATTAAATGGTGACCTTCTGGTTCATAGGTTGACGCTCAATCACTGAGCATGCTGGCCGGGCCTGACTCCTTTTTAAGGCAGAACAATATTCCGTCGTGTGGCAGGTCACCGTTCATACATTCTTCACTCAGTGGCATTTGGGCTGTTCCACCTGTTGGCCCTAAGAATAATGCTGTTGGGAACATTCACCTACCAGGTTTTGGGTGGACGTATGTTTTCATTTCTTTTGGGTAAATGCCCAGGAATGCAAGAGCCGGGCATGTAATAACCACCCTGACCTGCTCGGGAACTGCCGAGGCCTCCCACGGCAGTTACCGGCCCACAGCCCACCGGCAGCCTCACTCCGCGAGACACTGGTGATTACCCGGTCCTGGATCCCGCCATCCCGGCGGGCGGGGCGTCTGTGGACTGACTGGCGTCTCCAACGACGACAATGTGCAGCGGCTTCCAGGCCCATGTTGCCGTCTCTGTCTTCTTTGCAGAAACGTCTGTTCAGGTCTCTTGCCGTTTCTTTAGTTGTTTTTGTTAAGAGGCTGTAAGAGTTCTTTCTATATTCCGGAACCTGTGTGGTGTCCTTTCTAATTTTCAGGATGTCTAGTTTACCTATTTTGTTGTTGCTTGTGATTTTGGTGTAACATTTAAGACACCAATTTGATACTGAAAAATATGTGTAGTTAGCGGTGCAGGTGCCGTGTGTAAACATGTGTCTGTAGGTAGCGGTGCAGGCGCCGTGTGTAAACATGTGTGTCTGTAGGTAGCGGTGCAGGCGCCGTGTGTAAACGTGTGTGTCTGTAGGTAGCGGTGCAGGCGCCGTGTGTAAACGTGTGTTCTGTAGGTAGCGGTGCAGGCGCCTGTGTGGCTGATGTTGGGTGTGGCGTCTGGCGGCCTTTCTGTGGCCTTGGGTCCATTCCTTCCCGCATGCTGACACGTGCTGACATGTGCTGGCGGCTGGCGGCCGCAGAGAGCATGAGGCTTCCCCCAGCGCCTGCCCCTCCTTCTCTCCTTTTCTTTCTGTCTCTGAGGCCATTCTGCTGGTTGTGACACTGCACACACACCACCCCCTCGAAGCTGTTTCCTCATCTCCATGTTGTTGTCAGGACTTGGCGGCGGCTGCTCCGGACGTAGCGGGTGGCAGGGCTGGTGGCTCTTCCTCGCATCAAGTCACTTGACCTTTCCGCTCACAGGGCAGGTTTTGCTACCCACTCTCCTGCTCTCTCCTTCAAGGAGGAGGCGCTGGGACCAGAAGGGTTTACACAAACACGGAGTGGCCGCAGACCAGGGCTTGGGCCCAGCTCGCTCGCCAGCCCGGGCAGGCATTCCTGCTCTTCCCGCCAGCCCTGGGCCCTGCACGTGGCACAGAGGCCCTAAATATTTCAATTTCTCTCCTATTTGCTGTGTTTATGGTGCACAGGGCGGGGGCCCCAGCCCCGCGTGTCCGCCGCCTTGACTTACTGTTCTCTGCCGGCCAGGCCACGCACAGGGGCTGAGGCTGAGATTCTGCCGGGCGTCCTGTGCCCAGAGCCCCCCCACGGGCCATCTGCTCTCTTTCTTTTTGCAAAGACTAGAAGTGTGTGTGCGCGTGCGTGTGTCTGTCTGTGTGTGTGTGTCTCGGAGATAAACCATCTGTGGCAGCTGTTTGGAGGCCCATCCCTTGGGCACAGACTCATAAGCGGCTGTAGAAACCTTGGGGGAAGGTGCTTCTAAATCAGAAATTTGAGCCCCTCCTGCTCTGATCAGTGTGGCCGCCAGGCACCAGCGCACAGCGAAGAGGAGGCGCAGGCCGGAGAGCAGGGCAGTGGGCAACGCTGTTCGCCGGGTCTGGTCCTGTGTTCACCGTGCGGGCGCTCGGGGCTCAGGGGCAGGTGGACAGACGGTGGCACAAGTGAGAGCAGGACCTCGGGTGGGACGGAAGGAGCTCTGGCTGCTCGGCGACCTCGGAGACCGTGAGATGGTGTTGCCGAGTGGGTGGGAGTTGTCTCCGGGCGGGAAGGCTTCTGGCACAGGATCCACACAGGAAGCCGTGGGGCAATGCCCGGTTTCGAGGGTCCGTGATGGCACCGTTAGGAGTGGGTAAGTCTTTGAGTTGTTCTGATAAATAATTTGTTTCCTCTGCTCTGCTGCCCTCACTCAGCCCAGAGGCAAACACGTTGCCCAATAGCCAGTCGCAGGGTGTGGAGCCCGCAGAGGCCTGGCCTGGCCAGAGGTGGACAAGGACCCTTTTGTGTCCACGCTCAGCTCGGGCCGGCCTCCAAGCCCCCCGCCCTCCGCCTGACTCGGGAGCTCAGCATCCTCCATGGGGCCAGCGCCAGGTTCCTCAGGCAGAGCTCAGGCGCCCTAGGAAGCTGCCCGAGCCGTGCCCCTCCTGGGCGGGCAGTGCTTGGGTCAGAGCTGCGGGCCCGGCCGAGGTGGGCCTCCCTTACAGATCCTGGCACTCAGGTTCGTCCCTCCTCCCCCATGGGCCCCGCCTGGCACGGTCATCAGTGCCCACTCAGACCTGGCGTGACATCAAGTACTCAGCAGTGACCAGGACCCAGAGGAGCTTCAATGCTACGGGGAGTCGGCAGCCACGTACACAGATAAACACACACATTTCAGAGGCTGAGTCCCTGGAGGGGATTCAGACAGAGGCTCACTGGGCCGGGCAAGGCCTCTGGCTCGGCCCCAGGTCCTGGAGAGGAGGGAGGGAGTGGCCCGCGGAGCCCGCCCAGGCCCAGGGCAGACGGGAGGCGGGTCTGAGCAGAGGCCGTGCTGCACAGGCTCACTCACCTCCAGGCTGCCAGCTGTGGGAAACGGCTTGTCTCCAATTTCATGGATCATTTTTATAGAAGAACCTGGACTTTGAGAAGCAAACCAACGACCCGTAACAGCGTTTGAGAGAGACTCCTGAGCTGCCCGGGACTCAGCAGCAGGACGGCGCCGGCCGGTGGCCCTGGCGCCCCTGCTCCCCGCCTGGCCATCCACCCTGAGTCCACCATCGCGAGGACCAGCTGGATGTGGGGGAGCTCGAGGAGGCGAGGGCAGGAGCGACATCCATGGGGCAGAGTGGGGCTGGCGGCTCTGCAGGGCTGCTGCTGGAGGATGGCATGGTGGAGCCTGCGTGAGGGGTTTTGGAGAAGGGTCTTCTCCCCTTCGCTCCTGGGGCCACTGCAGACCTTCCCCTGGGATCCAGGTCCCCCTTCAGCACGTGGCTCGCTCTGCCCCTGCCAGCTGAGCTCTCAGCACCACCCACCCGGACAGAGGTGCATCCACGGGAGGGGCCGAGGAGTAGGACTGCAAGGTGCCCTCTTGGGCACGGTGGGCGTGGCGGGTGTGGCAGGCACGGTGGGTGTGGCGGGCGCAGGCTCCATGATGGGGCAGCAGGTCTCTGAGTCCTCACGACCGCCTGGGGAGTGGTTTGGCGGGCTCACCGAGCTGTGTGATACCAGTGCCGGCCGTGTGCATGGCCCTGTTCGTGCACCTGCAGCCAAAGGGCGCTACCCAGGCCGACCACAGGAGTTAACCATCCCCACCTGCTCCCACGTGGCAGCGGGAATCCCGTGTGTAACAGGGTCGAAGGGAAAGGGGATTATTAATGACTAGAGGCCCGGTGCACGAAATCCATGCATGGGTAGGGTCCCTAGGCCTGGCCAGTGATCAGGGCCGATCGGGGGCCTTCCTTTGCTCCGCGCTGCCCCTGGTGGTCAGTGCACATCATAGCAAGTGATTGAACTCCCAGTCTCCCGGTTGAATTCCCAAGGGGACACTTTGCATATTAGCCTTTTATACATATAGATTCATAACAGCTGCAGAGACCCAGGCAGGGGATGAAAGGTGGTGCACGCTTAGTGAGGCCCTTGAGAGGCAGTTCTGGGCCCACCCTGTCCCCACTGAGCAGATGGGGGAGCTGAGTTTGGGCAGGGTCGCCTCGCAGGGCCCAGGCCTCCAGGGTCCCCACCCTGATCCGCCGCCCGCTCGCTCACTGTGGCAAATGTTTCCCTGGGGGCTCTGGGAAAGATCATCCCCTTTGTTTAAAATCAAGGCAAGTAGGTCATTTCCCCAAAAGCCACTCTCCTGACAGCAGAGCCAGGCGTGTCTTTGTATCTCGCGGGTTATTGCTGTCTCGGCGTGCCTGCTGGTATGTGGGCCTTCCCTCTAGTTGTCATGAACGGGAAGGAACTAAGGCCTTCATTTTCCGTGTACAGAAAAGCCGGCGTTTCTTTCAGGGTCAGTGTGATCAGGCCCCGCAGGTTTGATGCCCCAGGTCCACTTTGCAGACAAGAGCTCCTCGAACAGCCTGGAGAACGGGGTTCTCCCCCTGGGGGGAAACGGCAGCGATCTGACGCTGAGCCCCGTCCTCAGTGGGAAGACTTGGAGCAGCGTGGCATCCTCGACTCTTATTACGTTTAAATAAAACGATGCACCGAGGGGCTTCGGTGCAGGACGGCGGCCTCTGGGGAAGGCGCACTCACTTCCCCTTTAACTTCACTCCTGAGTCACCCCCGTGAGAACCGGGGGAGCCGGCAGGGGGTGTTGGGAACAGGGCGCCCGTGGGCTGAAGCGCGGCCTTGTCGGGCCCCCTGGGCTGAGCCCTCTGGCTGGCCGTCTCCCCGTCTGTGGGCTGGGGACACGTCACGGTCTCGAGGACTCGGGAGGGAAGTCCCGTAACTGCTCAGTGGGCATCCACTCCTGGTCGGAGCCGGATAATGTTGGCTTTTGTTCCTCACGGGCCTGGGGAACACGCTGCCAGTTTCCTGTTTTGTTTTATTTTTGTTAATCTTCACCTGAGGATGTTTTCCTGTTGATTTTTAGAGAAAGTGGAAGGGAGGGGGAGAGACAGAGAGAGACACATCGATTGGTTGCCTCCCACGTGCGCCCCGACCAGGGCCGGGAATCGACCTGCATCCAGGGTGCATGCCCTTGACCAGAATCGAACCCAAGACCCTTCAGCCCCCAGGCCGATGCTCTAACCACTGAGCACCTGCCAGGGCCAGTTTCCTCTGTTTTTAACCGAAACATGAGTTCTCAGTTCTGCACAGATTAAAGGACATTGAGGTGTTGACAGTAACAGTGGGGACTCTAGGGGCTGTCCCTCTAAAGCAGTGGTTCTCAACCTTCCTAATGCTGCGACTCTTTAATACAGTTCCTCATGTTGTGGTGACCCCCAACCATAAAATTTTCGTTGCTACTTCATAACTGTCATGTTGCTACTGTTATGAATCGTAATGTAAATATCTGATTGCAGGATGGTCTTAGGCGACCCCTGTGAAAGGGTCGTTCGACCGCCAAAGTGGTCGCGACCCACAGGTTGAGAACCGCTGCTCTAAAGGGAGGGGCTGCGTGGGGGTGACGTAGGAAGGTGGAGGAGTCTGGGAGTGCGGGGCCTAGACGCTGGGATGGGCCTCGCTGGAATGGGGCTCTGCGGTGACCGTCCTCCCACGGAGCCCCGTCGTTCACGGGTCCCCCCACAGAGCAGGGCCTCTAAGAACTGGCCTCTCTCGGAGGCGGGGACTGTTCCTGCAGCCAGACCTCGGGCCCTGAGCCTGGGCACCCAACCTGGCGGCCGGCACTTCAGGCCGCGCACGCCCAGCTCTGGGCCGTGGAGTCGGTTGTTCTGCTCAGAGACTTGAGGACCCTCAGCTGCATGTCTGACACTGGAGGGTGCAGAGGAAGGAGCGCAGACGTGGGTCAGAGACACCTGTTCCTACCCGGGACCTGCCATTTCCATCCTGTGACTCTGCAAACGTGTCTTCCTCTTTCTCCACCTCCGACCTCATGTCAGTAAGACGGGGGCCAGGGTCAGAGCCGGAGGACCCCGGGTCTGACCGTGCACCAGGGATGGCCCAGCATTTACCAGGTTCTGCCTCTTTGGCTTCTGTGGAAACAGAGGTACTTTTCCTCAGAAAACCCTGTCGTTTCGTAGACGTGCAATGCATTTCCTGAGAGGTGGCGTGACCAGAGCTGGAGGAAGCCGACCAAGGCGCACACCCTTCCCAGGCTGCCTCAGGCACTAGGCCCGTGGGCATGTCAGCAGCCACAGGGAACCAGCACAAAGGACAGTTCCCCCCTGTCGTTGAGGGCGGACCCTGACTTGGGGCACGGTGCTCCTGGGTGCTGCTCCAGGAAATGCTTGTCCAGCCTCCGGTCTCCCCGCTTCATGGGGCAGGTGCCAGCTCGGAGCTCCGCCGACCCCAGCGTGTCCATCCCCACCACCCAGGGAGAAGCCCAGACCGGTGGGCCACGCCCTGCACCTGCCCTCCCCGCACCTGGGCACACCTGTAGCCAGGACACCTGGAGGAAGGAGAGGTTGCCAGGTGACCGGATCAGCCAAGTCCAGTCTCCTGCCTGGGGCAGTGGGTTCAGTACTTTTCCAAAGTGTTTTCAGCGACAGCACCGCCTGTTCTGCAGGTGGCCCGGGAGGTGGCGGGGGTGGGGGGGGGGTGCAGACTCCCCACACGTCCCCGTGCGTCCCTGCTCGCAGCCTGGCCCTGAGGGGAGGCTGACGCCAGGGTCCAACCTGTGTGCCTCCCCGCTTGGCGTGCTCCTCAGTGCCCAGCTCAGCCCTGGGGGCCTCACAGGTGACATTGGGTCCCTGCCCCAGGAGCTCCAGTCTGGAGGAGCCTTCCAACCACGCACAAGCCACTTGCACAGGTGGGGGTGTGCTCAGCAAGCAGGGGAACCCAGGAGCCTCTCAGGGTCTCTGGAGTGAAGGCAGACAAAGAGCATTCATAGCCACTCCTTTGCCTTCCGGGCCTGAGGGGAAGGGCATCGGAAGCCAGAACAGCTTGGCCTGTGTGGCCTCGGGGCTGGGGCAGAGCTGCCTTTCTGTGAACTGCCCCGGATGGAGGAAAGCCCCAAGGCAGGAGGAGGGAGGGGACCAGGAACTTTCCAGGAACCTGGTCACAGGCTGTGAGAAGTGGCTGCACTGTTCCCAGAGCAACAGGGCTCAGAGCCACCCGCCATCCAGGTGTGTGACCCACTCAGAGGTGAGGGAGGCAGGACAAAGGTCACAGCATTGCCAGGTAGAAATGCTCACTTTTTAGCATCACAGATATTGCCACTGCACATCAGGCAATAAGAGGCCAATGTGTGTTAGGGACAATGGCCATGGCGGTAATGGTGGTGGTGATAGTGATGGTGGTGGTGGTGATGGTGGTGGTGGTGGTGATAGTGATGGTGATAGTGATGGTGGTGGTGGTGGTGATGGTGATGGTGGTGGTGATAGTGATGGTGATGGTGGTGGTGATAGTGGTGGTGATGGTGATGGTGATGGTGATGGTGATAGTGGTGGTGATGGTGATGGTGATGGTGATGGTGATGGTGATGATGATGGTGGTGGTGGTGATGGTGATAGTGATGGTGATGGTGATGGTGATGATGGTGGTGGTGATGGTGATAGTGATGGTGATGGTGATGGTGGTGATGGTGATGGTGATGGTGATGGTGATGGTGATGGTGATGGTGGTGGTGGTGGTGATGGTGATGGTGATGGTGATGGTGATGGTGATGGTGATGGTGATAGTGATGATGGTGATGGTGATAGTGATGATGGTGATGGTGATGGTGATGGTGATAGTGATGGTGATGGTGATGATGGTGGTGGTGATGGTGATAGTGATGATGGTGATGGTGATGGTGGAAATTGAAGAAATAACAGGGAAAAGAGCTGGACATTGCAAATAGGTTTATGCCTCTTCCCTGTGCTTCTTCCATCAGTCCCTCCTCTGTCCATCTGTTTATTACTCACCTGTTCTACAGCAGGTGCTTGGCTGGGCACTCCTACCCTGGCCCTCCAAGTAGTGGTCTAGTGCCATGGTGCCAACCTCCTCAGGGGAGAAGCCTTCTCACTGGCTGCCAGGAAGGCACCTGGGGGCCGAGGCAGGGCTGAGGGGGTGCAGGGCACAGCACAGGCAACGTGTAGAGATGGGCAAGGCTGCTGAAAGGGTTAGTGACACCAGAGCTGCAGGGTTGGGGAGGAGGGCAGAGCTGGAGAAGTCACCACGAGGTTTCTGACAGTCCTGGTTCCAGGGAGGGACCAAGGAGCCGGGTGAGAAGGAGTAAGGGTGGGGAGGCCCGGCCCCAGAGCCCAGGTTAGACCGGTATGAGCCGCATGCGCCCTTCCACCGGAAGGTTTTCTCAGTGCAAGCGCTTTCTGTTTTGTCCCCTTTTTTCTAGGCAAACGAGAGAGCAGGAGACACCCCCTGACTTTTTTTATTTCTCCGACTACGAGAGGCACAATGCGGAGATCGCTGCCTTCCACCTGGACAGGTGAGCTGACCCCCTGCGGCTCCCACAGACGCCAGGTTGCGGGGTCTGAGGGCTTGCCGCTCCCTGCGGTGGGTCCCGTGGCTACCCCGCATACAGAGCGGAACACGGGCGCTGTGAGCATCTGATTTGCTCATGCTCAGAGCCACTCCTCTCCCAAGAGACAGCTGCTCCCTGCCCTCAGGTCACAGCCCAGATGGACGTGCCCTGCTTCCCACGCCCAGAACAGCGGCTGCAAGACATGGGGGGGGGGGGTGGGTGAGGATGGGAGCAAGGGAGGGACGCAGGTCTCACAAACCGTCCCCCACTGTGGGCACCTGTCTTGGGGGCAGTCTCCTCAGCAGAGTGGATTCCTCTTTGGGCTCCACATGACCCTGGCTGCTGGGGAGGTGGACAGGTGGCCAATGTATGACCATGTGGGATGGACAGAGCACCCCCAGGGGCAATTCATGGGCTTGGCTTTGGGGTCAGCCCCAGGGTCCAGAGGATTGCCCCCCCCCCGTCCCCCAGTCCTCTGGAACCCCAGCATGTGTGTGTGCCCTGGGCTGGTTACAATGCAGAGTCCCCTACGGACCAGACGGAACCCCAGGGCCCACAGGCAGAGGCAGACATATTCCCTCGGCGCCACCTGGGGCAGCCACAGGGGCGCAGATCACACCCCCTCCCGTGGCCCTCCCGCCAGGATCCTGGACTTCCGCCGCGTCCCTCCCGTGGCCGGCAGGGTGATCAACATGACCAGGGAGATCCGGGACGTCACGCGGGACAAGAAGCTGTGGAGAACCTTCTTCATCTCCCCAGGTAGGCTGCGCCCGGGGAGCCCCCTGCTGGCTGCACGTGAGGGGCCCAGTGACCTGTAAGTGTGTCGAGGACTGGTCTCCAGCCTGCAGTTCCCTCGGACCCCGCCTGTGCCCTCCCACGTGCTTTCCTGCTCCGTCTGTCCCCTGGGCGGGCATGGAGGGGACATCTACCACCTGCTTTTTCAAAGGCAAAAGGAGTTTGTTTTGGAAAACCCCAGGCTCCCGGAACCTCCTCCCGGTAGTGCAGCCGGGGTCCAGGCCGGGCCACACCTGGGACCACCTGTCCCTGCTGCCCAGGCTGTGTGGCTGCTCCTGGCCACTTCTTGGTGCAATTTTTCTTGCAACATTTCTAGTGACATATTTCAGTTTCAAAACTCAAGGCAGTAACCCCAGTTCCCGTGTGGCGCCCCCTAGCTCAGCCGTCGGCATCGTCCTTGCCCGCAGCCGAGGTCTCTGTTCCGTGGGCCTCTCACCTCAGCGGCACCTGAGAGACTGTGTCAGGGTCCGCAGAGCAGGGTCAGAGGGGCCGAGGACAGGCCGTGGGTGTTGGGGTTCAGGGGGCTCGGGCTCCCATGTTTCCACACACCCCAGGCCTCTGAGTGTTTCTCCGCAAAGTGGTTAGCCATGAGCTCGGGGCCGTGAGTGAACACACGGGCCAGTGGACGCGGTCGGCGTGATCAGAGATGTGACGCCGAGAGCTGTGGCAGCGAGCGGTCCGGGCACCAGGCCAAGTGCAGTTTCTAAATTACTCGTCTGTTGAGACACTAGAGGCCCGGTGCCCGGATCCACGCACTGGTGGGGTCCCTCGGCCAGCCTTCATCCCCTTGCAGTCCAGGACCCCTCAGGGGATGTCGGACTGCTGGTTTCGGCCCCGTCCCCGCACACCAGGCTGAGGGACCCCACCGAATCCGTTCACCAGGCCTCTAGTATGCGTATAGATAGTTGGTTAATCTCTTCCCGTCCTCCCCCTCCCCCCTTCCCTCTGAGATTCATCAGTCTGTTCCATGTTTCCATGCCTGTGCATTGAACGTCTGCCCCCTGGTGGTCAGTGCGTGTCATAGCTACCAGTTGAACAGTTGCTTAGGCTTTTATATATATAGATGATTCACATGTTGTAAACTTCACCATTTTGAAGTGCACTAGAGGTTTTTAAAATATTCACCGTGTTGTTTTTAAAACATCCACCGTGTTGTACACCATCCCCACAATCCAATTCTAGAACATTTCCCTCCCTCAGAAGGAAGCCCTGCCTGCTAGCAGTCACCCCAGTTGTCCCCTCCCCCCAGTCCCTGGCTCCATCAATATTTCTGTCTGGATCTGCCTGTCCTGGACATTTCAAATAAATAGAGTCACACAATGTGTGGCCCCTTTGGGTCTGACTTCACTTGCTGAGCACCGTGTTCTCAAGTTCATTCATGTGGAGTGAGTGTGTGAGCCTCACTCCTTATAAGGTCACCTGGTGCACTGACTAGGATGTCCATAGACTCCAGTCCCTTAGTGGTGAGGGTGCACGGAAGGAACCTGGGTTCAGATCCTAACTCACACCCACAGCTGTGTGGCTCAGCACGTGCTGTGGATTTGAGGTCACCTGGTGTCTGTGGTGTGGGTGTGAGGTCACCTGCTGTCCGTGGTGTGGATGTGAGGTCACCTGGTGTCTGTGGTGTGGGTGTGAGGTCACCTGGTGTCTGTGGTGTGGGTGTGAGGTCACCTGGTGTTCTGTGGTGTGGATGTGAGGTCACCTGGTGTTCTGTGGTGTGGGTGTGAGGTCACCTGGTGCTCCGTGGTGTGGGTGTGAGGTCACCTGCTGTCCGTGGTGTGGGTGTGAGGTCACCTGGTGTTCTGTGGTGTGGGTGTGAGGTCACCTGGTGTCCGTGGTGTGGGTGTGAGGTCACCTGGTGCTCCGTGGTGTGGCTGTGAGGTCACCTGGTGTTCTGTGGTGAGGATGGACCACCTGTGTGTATCCGTTCATCACTTTATGGACATGTGGACTGTTTCCAGTCTTCCACTGGTAGTAACAGACTTGCCATGGACGTCAACTACATACCGTGTGCACACTTGTGTTCACTTCTCTGGGTGTGGGTGCGTCCTGGGGGCCGGTGTGTACTCTGTGTCTAATGTTTGAGGACACACCCAGTTTGTTCCCAGTTTCCTGTTTATTTTCATGTTCCCACCAGCCCTGCGTTAGGTTCTAATGTCTCCATGTCCCCAAGGAACCTGTTCTCTGTTCTGTTGATCACGACGATCGCGTGGGTGTGAAGTGGGGCCTCACTGCGGACTTGACTGGCTTCTCTAGTGGCTGATGTTGAGCATCTTTTCCCATCCTCGCTGGCCATCTGTAGGTCTTCTGTGGAGAAATATCCACTGAACTTTGTCCATCGATTAATTGGGTTATTTATCTTTTCATGTTGAGCTGCAAGAGTTGTTTGTATGTGATAAATACTAGATCCTTATCAGCTATGTGGTTTGCAAACATGCTCCCCACTCTGTGGATTGTCTCTCCACTTTCTCAATAGCACGAATGCTTTTTTAAGCTGTTGAACACGGGCTCCAGGATTCCCATAGACTCCAGTCCAGGGGTCCTCAGACTTTTTAAACTATAGTTTAAAAAAAAACTATGAACAAATTCCTATGCACACTGCACATACCTTATTTTGAAGTAAAAAAACAAAATGGGAACAAATACAATATTTGTATTTGCATGTGGCCCGCGGGCCGTAGTTGGAGGACCCCTGCTCCAGTCCCTCAATGTTGAGGGTGAGCAGAAAGAACCTGGGTTCGGATCCTAACTCACACCCACAGCTGTGTGGCCTCGGGCAGGTGTGCTGCCCTCTCTGGGCCTCCCTTTTCTGTAACCTGGGGCTGGAGGGTTTGCTGAGATGCATGTGAGAGTCCGGGGGAGGCCCCGGCTCCGAGGACCCACTAACCGGCCGGCCCTCTGCCGCCAGCCAACAACGTCTGCTTCTACGGGGAGTGCTCCTACTACTGCTCCACGGAGCACGCCCTGTGCGGGAAGCCGGACCAGATCGAGGGCTCGCTGGCGGCCTTCCTGCCAGACCTGTCCCTGGCCAAGAGGAAGACGTGGCGGAACCCGTGGCGACGCTCGTACCACAAGCGCAAGAAGGCGGAGTGAGTGTGGGCTGAGCGTGGCCGCGGCAGCCCCGAGCCAGGCCCCGACTTTCCTGGGGTCGGGGAGGGCTGGCTTCTCTCCATTGGCAGCAAGAAGACAAGCTCAGGGGGGCCCGGGACCCCGTCCACGGCCACAGGGGTGTGAGGGCCCTGCCCCATGTGTGACGGCCACCATGTGATTGACGGTCAGGAGGGGCGTCCTTACTCTGAGAATTAGATGTTGCCTCCAAGGGGGGCTGCCTGTCTCCTTGGGCTCTGGAAACACAGCCCCTCTGTGCTCAGACATGGCGTCCGTCCCTCCTGCCCCTCTTGTCCCTCCTGCTGGAGAAACATCCCCTGTTCTCTTAGGCACCAAGCCCTGGAAGTGAGGTGCCCGGGCTATTTCTTCAGAAGCCTGGCATCCAGGGCGGAGGTAGCCACCAGGTGTGGCCAATCTAGGGCGGGAGGCGTGGCTTCATCACCTCCCAGGCCCGCACGCCTGTGAATGCAGCCTCAGTCACCGTGGGTGCGTCAGTCGGAAGACACTTCGTGTTGCAGTGACACCGTTTCTCCAAGCCCAGCCCTTTGTGGGAGCCCCGCTGCCCCACGCTGGGCCGGCCGCTCACACTGGCTCCCTGCAGGTGGGAAGTGGACCCCAACTACTGCAACGAGGTGAAGCAGACGCCCCCCTACGACCGCAGCCGCCGCATCCTGGACATCATGGACATGACCATTTTCGACTTCCTCATGGGTGCGTCCCGCGGCTGTCCGTCCGGCCCTGGTGGGACACGGCCCAGAGCTGCAGGCCAGGCCGCGGGGACGCTGCTGCGGCCGCAGTTTGAAGAGGCCCGAGTCCTGCTTTTGCTCGTGATGAGGGCTTGGGGTCGGGGTCGGGAGGGAAGGAAGCCTCCTCGAAGCCGCGCGCAGGCGTCATCCGTGACCCGGGTCGCGTGTCTCCGCAGGGAACATGGACCGCCATCACTACGAGACGTTTGAGAAGTTTGGGAACGACACCTTCATTATCCACCTGGACAACGGGAGAGGGTGAGCCTGGCCGCATCCCGCCTCCTGGAGCCCCGCCCAGACGGGAGGGACAGGGCCATCCCCAAGGTCCACTCTGTGATGTGGGCAGGAGGGTGTCTGACCTTATTTCACCTCATTCTCAATGGGCTGGGTTCTGCTCTGTCCACATGTCCTGGCGCAACTGAGGCCCAAAGAGATTGCTGGCCAAGAAGAGCAGGGCTGTGAGGAGCAGGCAGGGGCGTCTGCCCTGCAAGGAGGAATCTGGGGCAGCAGGCGGGGACATCGGCTCTCCCGGTCAGGGCCATGAGGGACAGTGTCCCTGGTGCACGGGGAAAGGGGTGTGCATGGGGGACCCCCATTTCAGATGGTTAGGGCTGCGTGTGCCTGATGCCTCAGAAGTCAGCTTTGGGCACCTGGAGGTTCACGGGTGGGGGTCACGCATTCCCAGCTGTAAGAGGTGCTGCTGTGCGGACCCGGCTGACCCCCACGCCGTCCACTCAGCCTGCCTAGGACCTTGCGGACTCGCTGCCCAGAACGCAGGCACCTGCTGTCCCAGGCGCTTCGTCAGCTCACCCCGGGCTCCTGTCCCTGCGGCTGCCTGGGCCGCAGGCTCTGCCCACGGGGCTCCTGGGCCACCCCTGGACAGTCTGCTTTTCTTCCTGCAGGTTTGGAAAATATTCCCACGACGAGCTTTCCATTCTGGTGCCTTTACAACAATGCTGCAGGTACCTGCCCTCCGCCCTGCGCAGCCAGACGTGCTGAGCCAAGTGGGGGGCCTATGTCCCCGGGAGCAGGCCGTCCCCCTCCCCCAGCTTCTGCCTGGGATGATGGGTGCCTGCAGGGCCCACAGGACCACCCATCCCTTGGTTGTGCCTCTGAGAGGCAGGGCGCTGAGGGCCGGGGAGTCACTCGCCCTCGGCTTGTCCCCACCTGAGGCCCGTCAGCGGCGCCTTCTCCCTCCCTCCCGCAGGATCCGGAAGTCCACCTACCTGCGGCTGCAGCTGCTGGCCAAGGAGGAGTACAAGCTGAGCCTGCTGATGGCTGAGTCCCTGCGGCAGGACCGGGTGGCGCCAGTGCTGTTCCAGCCGCACCTGCAGGCCCTGGACCGGCGGCTGCGCCTGGTGCTGCAGGCCGTGGGCGCCTGCGTGGAGAAGGACGGGCTGGGCCACGTGGTGGAGGACGACCTCGACCCCCTGGACCCCGGGCACAGAGGCTCCGCCGACAGGTAGTGACCACAGCCGCCGGCTGGTGCCGGGGACGGACACGATGCCCCAGCTGCCTCGGCCGTGGGGTCCTCCAGCTGTGGGTCCACAGGACGCGTTTCCTTCGCTTTCAAGACAAAGCAGCTGTGGAGGGAGCACACAGCTGTGGACAGACAGAGGCGGCCTGGCGGCAGGCGGCCACCCTTTTGTACGGAAGGGAAGCCTTTCCTTACTGTTTTGTATTTATACACAGATGACATGTATATAAACAGAGACGCCGGCACAGACCCAGACTCACGCGGAGAGCCACCCTTGCCCGGCTCCCCGCCAAGGCCCTTGCGCTCTGGACTTAACTTAAAACTGAAACTCTCCTTTCCCCCCCGTTCCCGGCCGCATGGGAGGCCCTCCGAGACGCCTGCTCCTGAGGCCAGCAGGACTCGCGTGGACGGACGGACACTCACATGTTCTCGGTGACGAAATGACCGGCTGTTGTTTCTCGGCGCCGCCCACCAGTGCCCGGGACCTCCCGGGAGGCGGCCAAGGATGCAGCTCAGCTTCAGTGGAGACCCGTGTGAGCGTGTCGCCCGGGCCCCCACCCCCGGTACATTCTTGAGGAATAGTTGCAATGTGATGAAAGTGCAATAAAGATACAGCAGATGTGTGTTGGGGCCCAGGTCCCTCTCACCCTGAACCCAGCTGCCCGCCCTCCAGAGAGGCAAGTCCTGGTGCTGGGCAGGGCCTCAGCCTCGACTTCCAAAGTGTCCAGGTGGCCAAGCACCTGGGCTGGGAGGAGGGGCCCAGAGTCACACCTGAGCTCTCTCCCAGGGGGTGGGTGGGCGTGGGGGCTGCCCTGTCCCACGCCTGGTGGGGCAGCTCTGAGAGGGGTGGAGATCCTCCCAGGCACAGGCCGGCCACAGAAGGTGGCATTGGGTGGGCAAATATTTACCCAGCGGAGCAGGGACAGCGGTGGCCGCAGGAAGGATGGCCCAAGAGATCCAGGCCCCCAACAAAATGCTCCCCCCCCCTGCTGGCCGCGGGGGACATCTGGCCACAGCGAACCCTGCCTGGGCGGCTCCAGGCTCATTCCAGCAGTCGCCAGAGCACCTCTGGGTGCAGGCACAAGGCACCAGGCGGCCTGAGCCCGGGGGTCAGGTAAGCCTCGGGGTCCCTCCCGCCTTTGACTTCCTCACCCGCCCCCTGCAGCCCGGCCCCAAGCATTTCTGGTCTGAGCTGAGCCACAAGGTCAGCACTAGTTTCCTCACTTTACAGTTGGGGAGACGGGCTCAGGAGGGTCAGGTCACTCTGCAAAGGTCAGTTTAGGATCCTGGGACCCCGGGGCTGAGCTCAGACACAGCAGCCTCACCCACACAACAGCCATCGAGCATCAGGCTGGGAAGTGTCCAAAGGGAGTGGATGGGGTGATGTGTGTGGATGGGGTGATGTGTGTGGACGGGGTGATGTGTGTGGACGGGGTGATGTGTGTGGACGGGGTGATGTGTGCGGATGGGGTGATGTGTGCGGACGGGGTGATGTGTGTGGACGGGGTGATGGGTGTGGACGGGGTGATGGGTGCGGACGGGATGATGGGGTGATGGGTGCGGACGGGGTGATGTGATCAGCGGCCCCCAGAGCCTGTCCCCACGTCTTCCTGCCCAGCTGAGCACTCGCCTCCTTTGCACCAGCCCCCCAGCTAGGGAGCGTCCCCTCCAGGTCCCCATCTCCCGTCTTGGCTGCAGGAACAGGGATGAGGTGGAGGAGCAGGTCTGCTATCCATGGCTGGATCTGGAATGTTACTTAAGGCTTTAAACTGCGTTCATTTGTATCAAATTCAAAATGCAGTCGGAGCTGCTGGTGGGAAGAGAGGTGGGGTCAGGTGAGTGGTGGGCCTCCTGGCGGGGTCAGCGATGCGGCCACGATGCATGGCCTCACGCCAGCTCGGGGCCTGGGCTTTCACGGCACCCTCCTGCCGTGTTCTCTGTGCTCCTGGACACGCTCTCCTATTGTGCCCATTTTACAGCTGTGTAAACCGAGGCTCTGACCAGTGTGGACTTCCCTGAGCTCAACACGGGGAATGGCAGTTGGGACCGTATCTGCCTGACAGCTCGACCCCCTTTCCATCTTCACATTCAAGAACCCGCTGCACATGGCAGCCCAAGAACGCCAGCCCAGGCGCCCAGCCTCCCACCCCGGACTCCCGTGGACCGTGTGAAGGAGACGGAGGGGAGGGCAGGTGGACCTGGGCTGAGGGGTTGAACTCGATGAAGAAAAGGACTTTCAAATTCCTCTGGTGAACGCACGTGTCCCTGCGAGAGCTGGGCAGCCTGCTTTGTCCACAATTAGGGCAGCGCCTGCCGGAGGCCCAGGGAGACACGTGGGTACGAATTCAGACATTAGTACGTAAGTCAGACCACGGGGAGATGAAAACAACCCCCCCTCGGTCGGCTTGGGGCCCACTTTGGAGAATCGAGAACCCAGCAGAGCCCGGCCCGCATGGCTCAGGGGTTGAGCATCAACCTATGAACCAGGAGGTTACAGGCTCAATTCCGGTCAGGGCACAGGCCCGGTCTCCACCCGCAGTGTGGGGCGTGCAGGAAGCAGCCGATCCATGTTTCTCTCTCATCATGGATGTTTCTACCTCTCACTCCCTCTCCTCTCTGAAATCAATAAAATATATTTAAAAAAATAAAAAGAGCCAGCAGAGGGGCGGCTCTGAGGGCAGCTAGAATGAACAGTAACTCAAGGTGAACATGGGGACCCGCGTGACCCCTCCCTGTGGGCTGTGGGGACAGAATGCGTGAGGGGCTGTGGGAACGCGTCTCCGACCCCAGCCCTCATCCAGAAGTCTGAGGTGGACGAGGACCCAGGTCGCCCCCCGCGGCCTGCAGACCATGGCCACCTCGGGCGGCGGACTGCTGTGCCCGCCCCGGCACCACGTGTACCTGCCTCACTGACCTGAGGCCAGTCCCCCAAAGTGCAGGCCACACAGTGAAGGATCCAGGGGCCTCTGCTGGGCTCCCAGCCACCCCCCTGGGGTGCTGCCTCGCCTCAGTGGTGCCCAGCTGCCACTGGAGTGGCTCCCCTCAGCCTGCCCACCCACCGCCTGCCCAGCTGCCACTGGCCACACCCACACCCAGGGGCCTGGAACCTTGGCTGTGGGCGGCCGGGAGGCCTGGTTGTGGGTGGGGGAGGAAAGTAGGCCTCAGGCCGCTGTCAGGAGAAGGACAAGCCCCCCTGCCATGTGTGTTGGGGGTCCCATATGCACAGGGGACTTGCATTGGGAAGGAAGGGTCTGTGGGCTGAGAACTGCCAGCCGGGGCCCAGGCCTCTGGGAACTGGGCTCAGTGTCCATCCCATCTCAGGGGAGGTGGAGGGCGGGCAGAGAAGCTCCTGGCCTGCGGCTCTAATGGGGTGAGTAGGGAGGAGCCATGACAGCAGCGGGTGAGGGGCCGCAGGGCCAGCTGCCCAGGATTGGCGTCCCTGTTGCTGTGGGGTCGGGCAGCGTGGGGTGCACACCAGAGCCGGCCCAGGTCGGGGGCAGGTTGCTGTGGGGCTTCAGGCAGCCTCACCCAAGCCCACAGGTGCCGGATTCTGTCCTCCCCAGCTACACTGGCCAGAGGTGCCCTGCAATCACCCTGCCTGGGAGGCCGCACTGAGGGGCACTGTCCATGCCCAGTCCCGCGGCGCCACCTGGAGGAGGGCCTGGGAAGGCAGGGCAGGGAGGCCACAGCCGGGCCCCTGCTCTGAGGGTCCGCAGCCAGGATGTCAGAGCCCAGAGGAGGCAAGGACCCTCAGCCGTGGGCAGATGGGCCCCCAGGCGCCGCCAGCAGGTCCCGCCAGCCCCCCAGCTCCTGCTGCCATCCTGTCTTCCAGGGTGGGTTCAGGTGGCCCTCAGGGCTCTCGCTGTGTCGCTGTCTGTCTCTGGTGGTGGCAGGTGAAGCCGCCAAGCCTGCAGTTGGTTCCCAGCAATAGGAAATATGACAGAAATCACGGTGAATTCATAGGTCATTTCGTTACACGAGAAGTGCACCGTCCTCATACATTCAAACGCCCACCGTCCTCTCCCCAGAGGACGACTTCAGGGCGACTTCTCCCAGATCTTTTTCTAGGGGGTAAAGGCCCATTCAATAACCTGGTTTTGCAGGTACGAGGTGTGACGCTGAGCAGTCTGCTCACCTGGAGGTGCCAGTGAGTCGGGTGGGTTCATGTGCGGTAAGAACTCAGAGCAGCCTGGTGGTGTGGCTCAATGGTCGAGCGAGGACCCAGGAACCAGGTCAGGGTTCGATTCCTGGGCAGGGCACATGCCTGGGTTTTGGGCTCAGTCCCCAGTGGGGGGGCGTGCAGGAGGCAGCAATCAATGATTCTCTCTCATCATTGATGTTTCTATCTCTCTTCCTCTCCCTTCCTCTCTGAAATCAATTTTAAAAGTATATTTAAAATTAATAAAAACGTATTTAAAAAAGCAACAACTCAGAGCAGAGCTGACACGGTAATTGCTCAGGAAACGTGCCGTGCGCGTCCCGGGCACTTGCATGGGCTTCGGGACCCGACGTTTGCCCTCCTTCTCCTGCGGGGCCAACAGGTGAGCTCCGCCAGCCGCCCTGCAACTCTGTCCTCTGAGGTGGCTCTGTCCTTGTTGAGCTCAAATAAACTGCTCTTCCTCTTGGTGGGTTTGGAAGCAACTGGCAGGTGACCCAGGAGCCCCCCAGGCCCAGGTGTAGAGGCTGCTCCCAGGGGTCAGCCAGACGGGACAACGGAAGGGCCTACACCCGCTGAAGGACCAGCTGCCTGTGCCATACAGACTCCGGTAGAACCGGGAGTCTCCTTGGCTCTGCCTGACCCTGGGCTCCCAGGAGGACAAGCCCCAGGAACCAGGCTCCCAGGAAGCTCACCGCCGCTCAGAGGGAGGAAGCAGAGGAAGAGGAGGGGTAGGGCTGGCAGGTGAGCGGCTGTGGCATCACCATTCAGCAAAGAAAACCCCAACGGAGGGGCGGTGATGGGGTCCTGTCCCTCAGACGCTAACGGGTGACTCAGCCCATGTGGCTCTCCCGTGAGCTCATCCCGCAGCCTCGGCACCTTAGGGTTCTGCCCTGAAGGAGCTGGTCTCCACAACCACTGCAGGGCTTTTATTTCATTTAGTTGCTTTTTAAACTGTTTCAAATATGTTTTTATTGATTTTAGAGAGAAGGGAAAGGAGAGGAGAGTTAGAAAGATGGATGACAGAGAAACACCCATCAGCTGCCTCCTGCGCGCCGCCCACTGGGGATGGAGCCCACAACCCGGGCCTGTGCCCTGACCGACCAGGAACCAAACCGAGACCTCCTGGTGCACGAGATGACACCCAACCACTGAGCTCCACCGGCCCAGAGCACGGCAGGATGTTTAATTTAAAGTTTAAATTCTGAGGTATTTGTAGATTCCATGCTGTTGTAACAAATAAAACAGAGATTCCATGGACCCATTACCCGATGGTGACATCTTGCCAACCCCAGTGGGATGCCAACCAACCCCAGCGGGCCTGCCCACCTTCCGCACCAAGGGCAGCTCTGGGTGCTTTGGGGGCACAGGTCGTTCTGAGCTAAGGGTGCAGTGTCGAACTTTCCGGAGAATTCTACCCAGGCTTCCTGGCCTCAGGCTGATTCACAGACACGGCTCAGAATACTGCAGACTATTCGTGGAAACACCTTTTGGTGACACAGCCACGGTGAGGCAAAGCCCCCGCTCCCCCCAGCAGCTTAGGGTCCCACCTGACTTCCCACGAGAATGTCCTGACACCCCTGCCTCCTCTCTGCACACCCTGGACAGGGGCGTTGGCACCAGGGACAGGGCAGCGGTTGGTGGCGTGGCTGCCCAGGCACAGGGGAGCTGGGTACAGTGCAGACCCAGCCCACAGGGCTGAGCCCGGCCTGGGGGCCCCAAGAGCAGGCACCCTCCAGCAGTAAGAGACAGCGGTGGGGACCAGGGCTGGGGCGGGGGCGACCATGTGTCTGAACAGGCTCTGACCCAGGCAGGGACACACGTGTGGGGCGCCCTTCCCGCCTGGACCGCTGCTCGGCTGAGAGGGGCTGAGACTGGCAGGGAGGGCCGTGGCCTGGCAGGGAGGGCGGCCGTCGCCGTGGCTGTGGCCTGGCAGTCGAGGGTCCACTCCCAGGGTCTATGTGCGGGAAGAGCTACGGACAAAGGAGCTCCCCGGAGAAAATCCGCCCGCCGGCGCAGGGAGCGGGGAGGACCAGCCCCCTGACTCTGGGGCCGCGCAGGGAGGGAGGCAGAGCTGCCCGCCCCGCCCGCCCCGCCCGCGGGACCACCCAGCGCCATTCCGCCTCTCTCCTGCCCAGTCAGCGGGTCACGGAGAGCCCCGCTCGCTCCCCTCCGCCACTGCGCCCGCCCGGGCCTCCCCCGCGCTGGGATTGGATGCGAGAGAACGGGGTGGGGACCGGTGGGGACCCCAGGGCCCAGGGCCCAGCTCTGGTGGAGAGCACCCCGCAGTGCAGCGCTGCCGTCGGCGCCCGCCCGCCAGGACGTGCTCACAGACCTGAGCCGGCGGGCGCGCGGGGAGGCGGCGGCCGCGCCAGGATGTTCGACAGCTCGCAGTACCCCTACAACTGCTTCAACTACGACGCCGACGACTACCCGGCCGGCAGCTCCGACGAGGAGAAGCGGCTCACGCGGCCCGCGTACAGGTGACCGGGCCGGGTCGGTGGTGGGCGCGGGACAGCCAGGCCCTGCCCGGCGACGGAAGAGCTTCCTCTCCGGGGTCGGGAGACAGCGGGGAGCAGGGAGCCCCGGGGATCGCTCCCCCCACAGCCCTCAGCGCCCTCCCCTTCCAACCCGGCGCGGGGGAAAGACCGGCGCGGCCGCCGCTGGAGGGGACCCGCGTCCCGAAGGGCGGCCTGGGGGGCCCTCCTGCGCCCGCGGGCCTGACGCGCCCCGTTTGCAGCTACATCGCGCTGATCGCCATGGCCATTCAGCAGAGCCCGGCGGGCAGGGTGACGCTGTCGGGCATCTACGACTTCATCATGCGCAGGTTCCCCTTCTACCGCGCCAACCAGCGCGCCTGGCAGAACTCCATCCGCCACAACCTGTCGCTCAACAGCTGCTTCGTCAAGGTGGGTCCCCCGTCCCTGCCCCGCCGCCCCGTCCCTGCCCCCGTCCCCGCCACCCCCGTCCCCCTCGCGCCCCCCTCGCGGCCCGGGCTCGGGGACACCTGGCCAGGTCCTCTCTGATGGAGGGGGAGCGGCAGCTGCTGCCAAGCCCACTCTTAGCCAATGGGGCTCCCCGACCTGCTGATGGGCGACGCCTCCCCCCCCCCCCCCAAAAAAAGTCCCCGGGAACTCCACCCGACCTCTTCGACCACGCCCCTCCTCTGCCCCCCCACCGCCCCCTATATATGCCCCTATGAGCGCTCTACGTTTCTGATCCCTGCCATTACTCCTTTTTCCCCCCTTCTCTTACTCACTTACTTTCGTGTTTCCTCCCTTCGCTTTTGGGAATTTCTGAGGACGTCCCCTTCGGTTCACGAGATATTTTTATACCTCGCCCAACTTCGCTCTTCACCCTTTTTATATACTATTTTCGCTCTCCAGGCTGTTTCTTCCTTCTAGCCGCTTCTGGCTCGCAATGGGGTCTCTAGTATTATTTTTTTTTTTTTTTTTT
>NW_005872140.1:94707-102613 GCF_000147115.1 Myotis lucifugus
CCCGCCCCCCGCCGGCCCCGCCCCGGGGAAGGCCGCCACACAAGGACATCAAGTTCAGCATCGACTACATCCTCTCCGCCCCCGACCCCGTCCTCAGGCCCGGGTCGCCCCGCGGCCGGCAGGGGGCCCAGCCCACGAGCCTCCACTGTTGGACCCTGTGAGGGGCGAGGCTGCCCGCTCCCCGCGGGGCTGCCTGGGGTCTTCGAGGGGATTTCAGTCAAGCCCAGAGGCCAGGCGCTGCCGGCACCTTACAAACCTGCGGGCGCGCTGGGTCTGAAAGGAGCCTGGGTTGGAGGGAAGCGGACCCGGGGCAGGTGCGCATCGCATCGCATCGCATCGCGGTGCTGGCGCCTGAGGGTTTGGTCTGTCCGTCCGTCCGTCCGTCCGTCCGCACAGGGAATGGGAAAGGCCCCGGGTCGCTCACTCGGTCACAGGCGGCCACACCGGGGCTGCCAGTCGCTCTCTCGGTGAGAGTCAGTGCGCATCTCCTCGCAGGAGACAAGTCACAACAAAGTGCAAACGCGGAGGCCAGGTACTAACGGCCCGACTCTGGCCCAGGGTCTGGGTGCCCCTGTGAGGGACAGATACACCTTCGGTTGTGGGCAGAATATCTGGTGATTGTCTAGGACGTTCCATGCACTTTTTTACAGGAAAAACGGAGGGAGGGAGGGAGGGAGGGAGGGAGGGAGGGAGGGAGGGAGGAAGAAAGGAAGGGACAGGGGGTCCAAGTCCGGGACAAAGTGGAGGCAAAGCGCACTTTCCTGATTCTTCTGAGAGGAGTTAGTGCCCATTCAGTCAGGTGCCCTCCACCCGTGACATCATAGGGGTAGTGACATCATAGCCGGTGGTGACATCATAGCCGCGGAGACAGAGCCCCCTCCACTGTGCGGTACGCACAATTCTAGCACTGCAGGCGGGCTCACTGCATTTGTAAATGTAAATTATTTAATCACTGTGTAGAGATGGACGTTTAAAAAACCACAATTGTGTACAGTGAACCTATTTGAACAATCTTATCGTTTTCACCAGCCCATTTTGCAGTTAATCGCCATCCATGGCTTCATTTGAACCCGAGTGTGGATGGCACCTAATCTGATTCGCTCGATGACGATGATTGGCTAATTTTGTAAACGCAAAATCCGCCCAGGAGGCGCCATCTTGGCTGGGAATTGGTGGCTGCTTCATGGAATCTGGAAGGCGGCTGAGAGTCAATGCAGGCACCCTCCCCGGCCTCCTCTCTGGTCAGGCCTGGTCTCCTTAAGCCGTGGACTCCCCCCTCTCCCTGTGAACAGAGCCTCTGGTGCTCCTTTAATTGTTCCAGAAGAGAGGCGGCTGCTCCATGGTGACCGCCCACACCCCCCACCTGCGCCCCCTCGGCCACCGGCCCTGCCAACTGCAGCATCTGCCCGCCGGCCTGGGAGGCCAGGCTCACTCCCATCCCCCGACTACAGCAGCGGCTGGGCCAGGTGCAGGCGTGTGCCCCTGTGTGTGCCTCACAGGTGCGTGTTGTGCGGCTGACTGCATTCTTCTTATTTATATCCCTTGTTGGCGGTGCTATAAGCATTGTTTTAAACTATACCGGATATAATTTGGATGGTGACACGAAGCAGGCTGTACATACATACGTGTACGTGGGTGGTGACATGTGTCAGGTTATGCTGTACATACGTGTATGTGGGTGGTGAACTCAGCACATTGTGCTGTACATACGTGTACGTGGGAGGTGACACGAAGCAGGCATAGGTATTATGGCATCTGGAGGCTCTGAAGGTCTATTTTTCTGCTACCAACTGAGCAAATAAAATGTGCATTTATCTCCCGGGTTCTTGCTCTGTTCCTGTGCTCTGTTGGTGAGTGAAGCCTTTGCCTGGAAGAGACCATCCCTGGAGGCCTGGCCTGGGGAGGAGCTGGTGCTGCTGGGCACCTCCGCCCGCCGTTCCTGGGCACACGACCCCGGCTGCTCAGAGCAGGGGCGGCCCCAGCGGCGGGATCCGTGCACTACAAGGTGTAACATTTGTTTTGCAGAGGATATCAATCATGTTTGCAAAAGCGAAGGGACAGTTTCAATTTGCCAGCGCGTGGTATCCTGCGACTTCGGAAGGGCCCCCAGCCCCGAGAGTGAGTGGCATTTAATACCAAACAACACCACGGCGAGGGCTGCCTCTGACCTATTCAAATGTCGCCGCCACCACGCCGACGTGCCGGCGTAATTATAATTAAGTAGTTTATGCCTCTCTTGCAAATCCGCTGATTGATCACCGATACGTACATTATGCCACATTACCCCGAGCAGGTGTCTGCCACTCACCGTCATGGATCACCAGGTTTCCATTAGCAGAGTCGGGAGGCGCTGCGTGCGGAGCAAAGATTTGGGCCCGGGACCTGGAAACAGTGGGGGTGTCCCTCCTCCGGAGCTGGGGCTGCAGGGCCAGGGAGGGCCTATCCCTCCTGGGAAGGCAGGGGGACCCGCCCCAGGTGCAGGGGCAGGGCCGAGGGTCCCTAGCGTGGGCAGGTGTGTGAGTGCGCACCAGCCTCAGGTGGGGCTCGCCTCCTCCTTAGACCCTGGGGCTCCCCAAAGAGGCCTCCCTCAGCCACAGCACCCGGTCGGACACTTCCCACACCGAGCTGCTGTCCTGGCCCGTCTCCCTGGGCAGCAGAGAGGCCGCATTTCTCTCCAAGTTCCTTCCTCCCCCGCCCCTTTTCTTGTTTTATAAATATATATATATTAGAGACATGCGCACAAAATTCATGCATGGGTAGGGTCCCTAGGCCTGGCCGGTGGTCAGGGCCAATCTGGGGGGTGACCGGCAGGGTGATGGGGGGGGGCCTCCTCTGGCACCTGCCCTGGCTGACCTGGCGCTGCCTGCTCGCCAGCCCCACCCCTGCCACCACCACCTCCAGTCGCCTCCGTCTGCAGGGGGACTGGCAGGGCAAACAGGGGGCCCCCACTGGCACCCACCTTGGCCAGCCTGAGGCCTGCAGGCTGGGGGCAGCTCCTGCATTGAGCATCTGCCCCTGGTGGTCAGTGCACATCATAGCGACCAGTTGTTCCACCGTTCAGCTGATTTGCATATTAGGCTTTTATTATATTGGATATATATATTTTTTTTTAAATATATTTTTTATTGATTTAAGAGAGGAAGTGAGAGAGAGAGAGGAGAGAGAGAGAGAGAGAGAGAGAGAGAGAGAGAGAAACATCCATGATGAGAGAGAATCATTGATTGCTGCCTCCTGCATGATCCACACTGAAGATCAACCCGCAACCTGGGCATGTGCCCTGACCGGGAATCGAACTGTGACCTCCTGGTTCCTGGGTCTTTCCTCCCTTAATTGATCGAATTGGGGCTGTTTCTTCACTCCATCAGCAGACATCTGTGAGCTGTGCTTGGCGCTGGGTGCCATTATGAACCAGAGGCCCTGACTGTGTCCCAGCCACGTGCATGGGAAGCCGCCACCGAGTGACTCGGACTTTCTCACCCATGCCGCCGGGAGCAGGCCCTGCCCAGGTGCTGAGGGGGCAGCTCACCGTGGGCATAGCAGCCAGCTGGACTGGGCTTGGGCAGGGCCCTCTGGGACCAGCAGGGGCGACCATGCCACAGGAAAGGGCATTTGGGGGGAGGGCAGTGAGGGGAACGCCTGAGGTGGGAAGGAATGGGGGAGGGGGTTTGCAGAAAAGAGCGAAGCCAGCGTGGCTGGTGGGAGGTGCAGGAAGGAGCCCCTGAGTCCAGCCAAACACCCCATTTCTTTAACCTTTGACATGCATCTCCTGCAGGACAATCACCTCCCACATTCTGGGCACTTTACCTTGGTTAATGTGGCCTCCATACCAGCTGACTTACCTGGGTTCACACACCACACAGTAGCTGTGGCCACCACTTGACCCCTGAGCGCCAGGGACCCCTAATCCTGGAATCGGATGAGGGTGCAGACCCCATGCAGCCTAATGCCTTCAGTGGCCTTTTGGGGTCCACACTGCCCCCGGGACCAGAGGAAGCAGGGAAGGGGAAGTGCACACAGTCCATCACCTGCAATGCGATTCTGTGTTCAGCCGCACGAATGATTCATAAACATTTGCAAAATCACGTGCTTTCATCCTGTTAAAAATACCAATGCATTGCATGTAAATTGGCCTCATCCATGGCTTCGCTGGAGAGACGGGTCCTCACACCCACGGGCGCAGCTTGTCGGGGCCGCTGCCCAAATTAACGTCCCCGTGCACTTCTGTGAGATTGAATTCTTCCCGCTCCTGGCGCCGTGGGGCCCAGGGTCCAAATAGGATGTGAGTTCACTCAGCTGGAACCTGCACTGAGATTTGTAATCAACAGCCATGCGGGCCATGCGGTTCTCAGACAGGAAAGAAAACTGGGTAGGAACCTACGAACTTTGTTCAGCTCCCCTCTGCGCCCTGTGGGGATGCAGCATCGTGGACAAGCACCGCGGACGGGTACCTCAAATGTGCACCACAGACGGGCACTGTGGACGGGCACCTTGGGTCACTGTGGACGGGCACGATGGAGGGGCACCATGGGAGGGGTTCGGGATGGCGAGTTCTCCCACACCCGCCTAGGAGGGGACAGCGGCTCATCCCTAGGCGGTCACCATGGAGGTGCCACCCCGTGTGTGTGTTGGTGTCACAGCTGTTTCCATCCACCTGCTCACCACGCGTGCCCACTCATCCCATGGGACCGCCTGGCACCCTCTGCATCACCCCACGGCTAGTTCTCTGCACCGGGCCTCACCCTCCAAACCTAGTTGGCTCCCAGGCTCCAGCCTGACAGCAGGCAAGCGGGTCTGGTCCATGGGACACCACATTCTTGTCCAAGTTTGGGGTGAGAAGAAGAAAGTTCAGACCTGCTCTTTTTATTTATTCACTAGAGGCCTGGTGCACGGATTCGTGTACCAGTGGGGTCCCTCCATCGAACGTCACTTAGGCTTCTATAATAATAAAAGGGTAATATGCTAATTAGACCGGACATCTTCCAGACATCCTTCCTGACGAAGCGGGACCAGAAGGAAGCAGCCCAGGTCCCGGGTGCTGGAGGGAAGCCCGAGGGAAGCCAGCCTGGGTCCTGGGTGCCTACCAGCGGCCAGAGGAGAGAAGCCCAGGTCCTGGGTGCGGAGGGAAGCAGGTGCTGGCAGCCGGGGGAAGGAAGGCCTACTCTTGCACAAATTTTCGTGCACCGGGCCTCTAGTTTATATAGAGAGATCAGTTAATCCTCACCCGAGGACATGTTTCCATGGATTTTAGAGAGAGGAAGGGGGCGGGAGAGAGAGACATCGGAATCGCTCAGCCTCACAGAGGCCTCCTCGGCTTCCACGCCCTGGCCCATCCAGGCCTCCCTGGTGCCCACGCTCCCGGGAGGCACCAACAGGCTCCCGCACTGGGCAGGGCGCCGCGGCTCCCAGGATACCAATGTGCCAGGCCCGCGTGGCTGGGCGGCTGAGGTACCCGGCACGAGCACCCCAGAGGCAGGAGTGCGGTCCGTGTCCTGCACCCGGCCCTGCACCCAGGGTGCGTGTGCCCTGGACACACCCCGAGAAGTCCGGGCCCTGGAGCGGAATGTTCCCGGCACCAAGCGGGCCACGTGTGTCTTCCCTTCCTGGGGAGATGGGAACTATTTCTGTTTAATTCACCAACTGGGCCAGGCGTTGGCCAGGAATTGGCTGATGAGTCTCAGCCCAGGGGAGGTGACAGGCAGGCGTAGGGACCCCAGCTTCATCTGCAGGGCTGACACCCTCTCTGCCAGGGGTGGTCTGGGCCCAGGATGGGGCTGAGCCAGGCCCAGGAGCCAAGCACCCCCAAACTGTCCTCCTGCTGGGCATGGAAGTCTCCCTCTCCCTGCCTAGGGGCTGCCCCTCTAGGGACCCCATTACCCAGTCCTGGAATGGGGGACCCCATTACCCAGTCCTGGAATGGGGGACCCCACTACTCAGTCCTGGAATAGGGGAGCCCACTACCCAGTCCTGGAATGGGGGAGCCCACTACCCAGTCCTGGAATAGGGGGACCCCACTACCCAGTCCTGGAATGGGGGACCCCAGACCCTGCCCACAGCACTTACTTAGGAGGAATCTCCAGCCCCCGCACTGGCCTGTGGAAAGGCTTGGGCAGGTGTAGCCACACCAGTGTCCCCGTCCCTCAATGCAAACATCTTTCCAGTCCTCTCGGTGCCAGGAAATGCGTGCACAGAACGGCACCTGGGAGCTCCCAGGTCGACCGCCTCCTGGGGCAGGTGGCAGGGCGCTCGCTCGGGGTCCCACGGAGAGCCCGTTTGGAGGGCGAGCCCAGGGAAGCAGCCAGCCCCGGGAGGGAAAGCTTCGTACGTAAATCCAAGGGAAACGTCAAACGCCTCCCCTCATGATTGCCAGGTGATTAGGGGCAGGGCCGCGCTGGTCGTCAGCAAACGTCTGAGTCTAACGTCACGCACTTTTCTGTTGTCGGTAAGGAAAGCCCCAGAGGGAGCGGCCTTGTCCTGGTCCCACAGGGAGCACAGGGCTCGGCGACCCCGAGACACCCACACCAGGGGGCCATTCAGCGGGAAGCCAGTGCCTGTCACTCTGCCTGGTGCATCTCGAGGAACTGCATGTGCTCGACGCCATGTCCCTTGGCTCACGACGCAGAGCGAGAGCTGGGCCGTGGGCCGGGGGCCAGAGACCCCGCATCTGAGCCAGCGCCCGGACTGGGGGGGCCCGGCCTCACGGTTTCCGCCTTCTCAGGAAACATGAACGTGGGTTCCTACTCACGCCTGCGAGGCGTTTCCCAAGCAGATGTCCCGCTCAGTAACTGAATCTGTGAGTGATGGGGTGCCGACAGGAGTGGGGACCTGTCCCCGGCAAGTGCAGCGGGAGCGGCCATGTGGGCCGGGCTGGGCCGCCTCCCGGGGCTGCAGGCTCTCTGGGGTCTCCGCCTCGGCTCTTACACAGCCTGGAGTGTGTGGCAGTGCTGGGTGCGGACTAGTTGGCAATAAACAGGACCGTCCCACATAACAAAGAACTGTCCTCAGAACGCAGCCCCTCTGAGAGCCTCCTCCTACCCCTGGCGCCGGGCAGAGACACGCTGGGCTGGGCTCCCCAATCCTGCCCCTAACAAGGTGCCGTCTGCTTGCATGTGGCCAGGGCACAGGTGCTGTTTGCAGTTACGCATCTCGACGGATTCAAGCTCTATCTGTGCTCAGCACCCGACCCCACTGTCCTTCCCACGTCTCCACAGTGAGTCCCTGAGCCCCGGGTTCCAGACGAGGGCCTTCCACTCACCACTCCTTCCCGCACCTCCCCTTCCCTTCGGGGCCCATTTCCTTCTTCCCAAGTCACACCCTAGGACTGTGGTTCTCAACCTTCCTAATGCCACAACCCTTTAATACAGTTCCTCATGTTGTGGTGACCCAACCATAACATTATTTTCATTGCTACTTCATAACTGTAATTTTGCTACTGTTATGAATCATAATGTAAATATCTGATATGCAGGATGTATTTTCATTGTTACAAATTGAACATAATTAAAGCATAGTGATGAATCACAAAACCAATATGTAATTATATATGTGTTTTCCGATGGTCTTAGGTGACCCCTGTGAAAGGGTTGTTTGACCCCCGAAGGGGTCACGACCCACAGGTTGAGAACCGCTGCCCTAGGAAGTTCTTTCTGTCAGTTATTAACCCCTCAGTCTCCCTCCTCCCTCCTCCCTCCTCCCTTCTCCCTTCCCCTTCTCCTCACTTCCCTTCCCCCTCCCCCCTCCCCCCTCCCTCCTCCCTCCTCCCTCCTCCCTCCTGTACACAAGTGTTGGTGGCAGCATTACCCACAACAGCCCAAAACGTGGAAACATGCCAAATGCCCATGCAAGGAGGCGGTGGGTAAAAAAAGGAAGGGTTATCTAGCACGTGGAATATCTACACTGAGTGAGAGCC
>NW_005872141.1:0-2937 GCF_000147115.1 Myotis lucifugus
ACATTGGATAAAGGTTTTGGAGGACCTTGCAAGCGCGGGCGTGTGGAGGTTGTCCTGTAGGCACTGAGAACTATTGAAGAGCAATCCAAGCACTGTTTTAGATTAATCTGATAGTGATAGGAAGGATGAATTAGAAAGGAGCCTCAGGCAAGTGAGGCATTGATCTACCAAAAGGTATTTTAGTATCTAAGATTGAAATGACAGGGCTTGAACTTGGATAAGGACTGTGGAACAGCAAACCAAAGAACAGATTTATTCTTTAAATCAGTAGTAGCTAGAATTTTGTGCCAGATTGGATTGGTGGTGGTGGTGTGCATGCGTGCTGGTGGGGGCAGAGTTGGCAGAAAGGACATTCCAAGATTAGAACTATAAGAAAGTAGGTCAATCAGGGCTTTAGTAGGGACAAATTTCATTTTGTTTTGGTTAAAATAGAAATGGCAGCATTTTCATGATGAAAATTCAAGGCATAATATGAGAACACTGATTTGTTGGCATCTTGTATTTCTTTTACTAGGAGATCATTTTATGGAGAAAAGCTCCTGAAAAACTGAGGAAACAGAGAACAAACTTTCACCAGCGATTTGAATCACCAGAATCACAGGCATCTCCTGAACAGCCTGAAATGTGAACTGAATAGGAGAAAAAAATAAAAATAAAAACTCTTAGAACCGTTGAGATTAAGTTCAGTTGATTAAAGATGGTTGCAGCATGAAGCAGGGGGAAGGCCAAAAGCCCATGTATAATAGTCTTCCTTTATCTTACAGCGCTGCATTTATTTTATGATATAACTAAATATTCTTACATGTACTACATTTAAAAAAGCGCTTTCTTTGAAACACTGGAACTTTCTTAAGCTGCCGTTTTGGTTTTTTTTACTGCACACTTTGATGGTAAGCACTCATATATGCATCAATATAAACATTAAAGATTTTCATGAGTAGGCTGGTATTTGTAATTTTGCTTTCTTTATGCATAATGTTGATTGTAAACCAATTTCTTCTCCTTTTTCATGCCAATAATTACCTCTTATCCTCTACATGCAAAATTAAATATTTTGTGTTCAAATAAAATTGGAAAACCTGAGTGGCCCTTACATCCTACAGAGATTTAAAACATGGCATCTTAATATTTTTGAGTACTACATTTATGTTCTTATATGTGTATTTGAGAAATGCAAATGGAATGTTTCACTGTAGGTGCTTCTGAGTCTACCATTCCAAAGCTTCCTGAATTTTATTCTTTGAAGTCTTCTGTGGTAAGTATTAATTTTTTCCTTGCAGAAATTATGTGGCATGTCATTACAGCCTTTTCTTTTTTTCTGTCATGCGAAGTAACCATTCTGCTACTACTATCCAACAGGTACACTGTATGTTTTCTGCAATGTGGAGTTGAGTCTATGCTGGCATTTAGAATTTGTTAAAACTCTATAATTTTTCTGTTAATACTTTGAAAAAAATTTTTTTTAATTTAAGGAATCTTTTTACCACATATATGCAAATATAATTTTCTTGACTTCATTAATATTCTCTTCCCTTTGAAGGGGAGAATTTGAGGATGGGGGTGATTCAGGTGGACCTGTTAATAAGCATATAGTTATCCAGATCTGGGACAATATATCATTTTTGTTAAATTGGAACTTGGGCTCGTTCAAACTCAATTTTAAATTTCACCCACTCTGTTTAAATTTTAATACTGAATTCAAGTAATTTGTTCAAAGTCTGTGAAAAAGCTGCAGTCATGTGCCTCAGGTCTGATCTCAGACACACTAAATGTGGGGTGTAGGAACTAAAACAACGAAGCCTGTTGTGTGAAACTACTCCACATATGATTCATTGGTTTTTGTACCAATATATTTTATACACTTCAGTGCAAGTCTTGTGAGTTAACCTTACTTTATGAGTAAGCTAATTAATCCAAATTACATTTCTTTAAACTTGTTTTACTACGATGGCACTTTGATAAAATGGTCAGTAACCAGCTTCTTTTCTGGCAAAAGGTTCCATGTACCATGCGCTGGAGCATCTGTTTTAACTGTGGATATATGTAAATGGTCATATTTCCCTTTCATGTAAGTGCCTGTTCAGAGTTTCAAAATTTAAAAATGCCAAATATTCTCATGGTCACTTGCATGAAGTAATCTAGAAAATATTCACAGAAAATTTGAAAACCAATTGTATTTAACCAGCCTCAAATCATGTGACCATGATGTATAATAAAGAATTTGAAACAGATACTGAACTTGCTTTAAATGATTAAAATAATTATTTTCTCAGATCTCTTCTCATTGTCAGATTGCTCAACAGTTCAGGAAGCTATAATTATGAAAATTTAAATTTTTTATAAATACTGCCGGTTTCCATTTTAAATAGCTACATAAAGTTGTTAATTAGGTGGCGTAAAACACTGTCAGATGGAGAAACTGGATAACCAATGGGTCCAGGCTGCCTCCACTACTTGAGCCAATTAAGCAGAGACAGGGCTGAATCATGTATGAGCGTTTATTCCAATAATGCTGGCAGTATGAGAGCAGCAGGTCACGTACAAAAGTCTGCTCTACCCCTCCCCATAAGCCAGCTACTTATATTGGGTAGAAGGACAAAGATTACTTGGGAAAGTAGATATCACAGGATGGGAAGTAGGCAAGGTATAATGGTTACAGGGTGTACAACTTTCAGCCAGGTTAGAATGTGCTTTCTTTAATCAAAACAGGACAATCACAGTTAACAGCATGATTAACATTTCTTACAGCTAGTCTCCACTATTCTGTTTCTGCCCCTAACAATAGGATGCTTACTCACTTTGCTTGACTTTGTAGCAGAACCAATTTGAAAAATAAAAATTTGAATTTAGGACTTGGTGAATTGAGTAAAAAGCTGGCCAGTTAATCTGAGGTAAACTGGAAAAGAAATTTGTGTTTTCATAGAGTACAATCTCTAA
>NW_005872141.1:3661-24453 GCF_000147115.1 Myotis lucifugus
TATCTAATTGATAAGGGAAAAGGGGGGTAAAGGACACTTACAAATAATTTCTTAGTATTTGGGGGGAGAAAGGACATGGAAAAGCAAATGACTTTAGGAAAAATACATGGGTTCTTAGGAAAATAGATGGTAGATAGGATAGTTTTGTGCCAGAGTCTATTTAGGTCTGTCTGGTGCTGAGTTAATCTCCCCTGCTTGCTCCCCAAAGAGATTTATGATAGAGTCTTTTGGGAGGCTCTGCTTTTAGGCAGATAGGGACTTCAGGAACTCAAATATTTAAAACTTATGCTACAGTGGCATATTCTGGAACCCTTTAGTATGGATGAAGTAGTTGGAATACTCAATTCTAATTACTATGTGAGTCAGTAGTCTTCTATTATGTTCCTTTTATATTCAGCTGAATCTGTTGAATATAGTATATAAAGGAAATCTTCAGGGGCTTTTACTAGTCTGGATTGGAATGTAACATTTTTTAAGTTTCCAATTACACAAAGGCATAGTGAAGAAAATGCATCATTAAATATGTATAATGCATCCTTTCTTAGGCTCTCCAATGAGCATAATTCTTACGTCACTCCCCTACCTAAAACCACAGTGATTTGATTCCAGGATGAAGTTTAAATTCCCTATTACAAACACCTTCAGCTCCAGTTTTGCCAGACTCTCGAGAATTACCCACCTTCCGTGCACTCCCGCTAACTTCTAGTAAGGCTCTCTTGCCAAGCGGGCTTGACACCATCTCCATCCATCAGGCAAACATGTCCGTTGTTGTGCGGCCAGGGCGTGCTGTGCACACCTCCAGGACTCTGCTTTACCGCACTTAAAAGACTTGAACTCGATGGATGTAAGCCTCTTAAGGGCTCAGTCTGTTTTGTTTGGTATACTTTGTGCTTATCATGAACACTCAATATCTGAATAAACTGCTAAACCTATTTTCTCCTAGTGATTATAAAATTAAAGATGTCCTTTAGAAAAATGTATGGGTCCAAATGTAATACTCGTGTCACACTGTTTAAAAAGTATTCTATGAATCAAAGGCACATAACCAGTTGTTATTGGAATTTTACTTGACACAATATTCACATTACACGACACATTCCTTCAAGTTGCAAGATCCTAATTTTTTAAGTATAATTGAAAGGTGGAAAATCTTAACAGCATATTTTGAATTTAATATGTTGCCACCTCATATGACAGTATCCAGCCAATGCAAATGAAACTAAACTTTGGCCGGGGTGCAGAGGACATATTTTTGCTACGCAGTTGTGACATACCGGCTGCTTGGACGAGTACACAAACAGCCCGCATTAATGTGTAAGCGCTTACACACGTGCCACACAAGGGGTTTACCTAAGAAACTACGCCGGAGAAGTACCTTGGCAGCATTCCTGTAGGGCAGATCAAGTTATGTTCGCTAATGCTACTCTCTCAGGAAACGTGCAAATACAAGAAACCCGGGGAAATGCTCTGTAAGAGCGTTGCGGTTCGCAAGCTGCGCTCACAGCACAGGGACTTGCTCCTCCGTCTACCCCGGCCGCGCTGCTCACGGCGCTGCCCACGTGCTTCTCAAAGCGGCCCGGCCAGCCGCGTCACGTGACACCCCGCAGGCCCCCTCCTCGCATCTGTGACCTCCGCAAAGGTGCCTGATCCTTTTCTTTCTTTTTCTTTTTAGAGAAAGCTGGCCCCAATATCTAATGAGAGAGAGAACAAGAACGTATCTTTTCTAGTTTTTATGCCTAATCTTTTCCTCCCCCTTCTGAGCAATCTGACTGCAGGCACTTTTTCTTTTTGATCGAGCGTTTCCCTGGGCAGCTCCGTGCTGGGTCTGGGTCCTCCCGGGGAACAGGCGCCGGCCGTGTGCGTCAGCGGCAACCGCCGTGTCCCTTCGCCGCGGCACCGCGCTCCTCAGGGCCTGCGCTCTAATGTCCTTTCCCCGGTGTGCCCTGCTGTGGGCTCGGCTCCCGGCGGGGCGCCGCGCCGGACACCGGGCGGCCGTCTGCTCCGCCCTCCGCGCTCACGGCGGGCCGGTCCCCGGGCCTCTGGGGCGCACTCCCGCCGTTGCCTCCGCCTCGTCTTCTGCGTCCGGAGGTTCCAAAGCCCCCAACACGTCCCTGTTTGTGCCGCTGACGGTGAAACCTCAGGGCCCCAGCGCGGATGGCGACGTGGGGGCCGAGCTCACCCGGCCCCTGGACAAGAGTGAGTGCCGGGCGGCGGGGTGTCTGTCCTGCAAGGTCCCCAGAGTCGCCAAAGGTCCCTCAGTCCTTTGTTGCTTGTCCCAGGGGGGTCCACCGAATGACCAGGATACGAAAGGCCAGGGGTCCGGTCTTCATGGCCAGGGATAAGAAAGGGCCGGGGGCTTTGAACCTCCTGACCAGCCATATGCCGGAGAGGAAAGGTCACTGGGGCTGAGGTCCTGTCTTCCCGGCTGTGCCCAGCATCCTTATGGGTTCATGGCTGTCGGCTTGCCTACCACCCTCCCAGGAATGCAGTGTGTGGCTGGATCAGTAAAATGTTTCTCTCTACAGAATCATGCGGTGATATTTTAATATGTCCAAAGACAGTACAATCTCAGCTTGATTAATATGAAATATTTTTATAAAATATTTAAGATGTTATTGATTCATAGTGGCATGTTGCTTGGCAGGCATCTAATTCGACCTCCCCCGCAGCACAGTGATTTCTCCGCCATCGCCTTGGAAACGCGGTCATTTAAGTCTTGAGTACTTTTCATGGACAAGGAGCCGGCACTCTCGTGAGCCAGTCCCTTTTCGCTGTTCTGGTTGTTAGGAGGCTCTTGTATAAATTCCACTGGAATCTGCTTCCCTCATTCCCCGTTGACTTTAGTTATGCCATCTAGGACAAAATGAGTATCACCTGTCCTCCCTAAAGCCATCTTCTTCAAGATGAACACAGGAGCTGCCCCCTGGTGGTCAGTGCACTCCTACAGGCGGAGTGCTGCTCAGCCAGAAGCCCTGAGTCTGGCTCACGGCTGGTGAGCGCAGTGGTGGTGGCGGTAGCCTCTCCCGCCTCTGGGGCAGAGCTAAGGATGTCTGACTGCCTGCAGGGAGCAGGCTTAAGCCATCACTTGGAGTGCGGGTGAATTTCCCGCCAAAATATAAGATGGCTCTGTCTTTTGGTTTTGTTCCATCCACCAAAAGGGTGGATTACAAACAAATATTTGGTAATACGCAGTTACAATCGGCCCGTGTTTACACGTTTCCCGCACTCCACCGCAAATCTATATGAACCGAGTTAAAGACGGCTCCCGCGGAGTACGCGCAATTCACGCGAGCCGACTTAACTCGTTTCCCGCACTCCAAGTGTTAAAGATCATCCCTGGGTGCTTTATTTTCTTTCTTATTTATTGATTGACACACACGTTGTTATTGATTTGAGAGAGCGAAAGAGAGGGGGGTAGAGAGAGATAAACATGGATGAGAGAGAAGCTTCATTGATTGGCTGCCTCCTGCACGCCCCCCATTGGGGACTGAGCCCAACCCAGGCATGTGCCCTGACGGGGAATGGAACCGTGGTCTCCTGGTTCATGGGTGGACACTCAACCACTGAGCCACGTAGGCTGGGCATCCTGGCTCCTCTAGTTATTTGCATAAAAGCATATTGGTCTGGTCCTTGTAGTGTTGGTTGTCTTTCTAGATACCTTTTAGCCGCTCACTATTAGATGTTCATAGTAGTTGTAAGTAGACAGAATAGAACATGGTTATGTACAAGTGGCCTGATGGAGGCTGGAGGCAGTGTCCAACCCTGTAGCACCTTGCTTACTCCTCTGCGGTGGAACAGCAATGTTGCATGGTTTGACTTTATAATTTTTTAGGCGTTCCATCTCACTATTAAGTCAAAAAGAGCTTGTGACCAAATAAAACCTTTAAGTTCTTGCAACATTCAGTAGACTGCCACCTTGAGTGTTAGGACTTCAGGTTTCTTTTGTTTTTTTAGGCATTTCTCTATTTGGGAAACATATTTTAAATTTTGATATGTTTCTTCCAGATGAAGTAAAGAAGATCTTAGACCAGTTTTACAAGAGGAAAGAAATTCAGAAACTGGGTGCTGATTATGGACTCGATGGTAATGCTAATGACATTCCATTTGAGATATTTTATTACTTTTTAGATTATAGCTTTGTGAGTATGGTGTAGCACCTGTGTGTCCTGGACATCCTATCCTATATAATAAAAGGCTAATATGCAAATTGACCAAAATGGTGGGTCGACTGGTTGCCATGACGCGCACTGACCACCAGGGGGCAGACACTCAACACAGGAGCTGCCCCCTGGTGGTCAGTGCACTCCTACAGGCGGAGTGCTGCTCAGCCAGAAGCCCTGAGTCCGGCTCACAGCTGGTGAGCGCAGCGGTGGTGGCGGTAGCCTCTCCCGCCTCTGGGGCAGAGCTAAGGATGTCTGACTGCCTGCAGGGAGCAGGCTTAAGCCATCAGTCGGACATCCCCCGAGGGCTCCTGGACTGTAAGAGGGCGCAGGCCGGGCTGAGGGCCCCCTCCCCCCACCCCCAGTGCACCAATTTCATGCTTTGGGCCTCTAGTACGTACATAGTTGTGATTGGAGGATATCCCTGATCTCTGCTTCTATCTGAGCAGGAGATTGGCAAGATGTACGTGGTGAGCCAGACATATAGCAAAGAGCTGTGTGTTCAGCTTTCCTTCATGTTGTGCTAGGATTTCAGTTTTGGCCCAGATCAGATAAATCAAAAAAAAAGAGGATACTTTGATTAATTAGGTGTGATGTGTATATGTACTTTTTAAAATGGCAAATGAGATGAAAACTAAGCCCTGCCTATTTTGATTTTGTATTTCCTGCAGCTCGTCTCTTCCACCAAGCTTTCATAAGCTTTAGAAATTATATCCTGCAGTCTCATTCCTTGGATGTGGACATTCACATTATTTTGAATGATATTTGCTTCAGTGCAGGCAAGTGTTTATAGAGATTTTTTAAAATCCTGTTGAACATACTTTCTGTTTCCTTCATGTTTATTTCTGTAGTTGGGGTTTATTTGTGTAAAATAGGCCCTATTAACATTTTCTGTAAATAATTTAGTGCTTGCATAGGAGGCTGTCTGGGTCCTGTTGCTTTTATATGGGTCCCTGAGCTAGTTATTAAATCCCCCATATGTCTTAGACTGGAGGCAGGTTTGATCTGTTACCATCTGCTCTTCACTGTGTGCTAATATAGGCCCCAGTGGGATGAACTCTCATACAAGGTAGAATTAATGCATAGCAGATTCCATCTGTTTCTGCCACTGTTTCTTTACTGCATCAGGACAGAGTTCTTGCCGTAAAAGAAAAAAGTAAGACCATCATTATTTTGTTCCCATAGGCAGCTTGGTTTTGATTATATATTTTAAATGTATTTGATTATTAGACCTTTACTCTGTGCCAGGAACTGAGGTAGAACCTGGATACAAAGCAGAATGGGCCACAGCCTCACCCTCAGAGCCACTAAGGTGTGGAGACTTCCTGCTGAGAAATCAGTTCACGTTCATGTTTTACAGTGGTCTCTGTAGTTTAACAAGTGTTTGCACCTGCATTTCTTGAACCACAGGCCTTCTTTCTAATGTATATTTCCTGGTTCTTTATTTTTTAATTTAACTTTTACCAATGCTGACCTTTACCTGCTTGCATTGGATGAGTAGAACATGGTGGATGGCAACCAGTTTTCTCTTTTCCTAGAAAATATAAGTGAAATTGGGAGGAACATGTAAGACAAAGCATATCTCAGAAAAGGGTAGAGTTCCTTGCTCCAGGGTTTTTCTTTTTATCCTGGTAATGTCCCTGAAACTTAGCTCACTAAGAAAAAAGTGTAGTTATGGCTAACATGTAGATTGCACCTGTTAATGCAGTGTTTTGTTTTCCAGCTCATGTGGATGATTTATTTCCATTTTTCTTGAGACATGCAAAACAGATATTTCCCGTGTTGGAATGTAAGGATGATCTACGTAAAATCAGTGACTTAAGAATACCACCTAATTGGTTAGTTTTTTCATTTGTGGATTTGAAATTTTCAGTTTCTAATCTTGGGAGATTATTATTTTTTTAAATTATATTCTGGATGGTAAGATATGAGGAGTCTAGATTGTGTTTTCCCTAGGAAAAGGCTGTTAATTCTGGCAGGCAATCAACTGCTGTCTCCCCTTATCCTGCCAGCTCGGTTTTAAGACTTATTACTGCACATCTACAGTAGCCCTCACCTTAGGGTGTTGTCCTTGTCATTCAGGTGTGGCCTTTCTGGTGTCTCTGCTGAGTGCCGGGGTGGTAATGAGTTCTCTCACAACCACTGTTGCAGAACTCCAATGTCTCCTAGTACTTTGCCACCTCATTGAGACTGTCTGCTCAGACCCTTAGCAAGCTATTCTCTGCTAGGTGCTGCCCATGTTCAGCCCAGCCCTGGGGCAAGGACCCACAGGGAGCTCCCACACAGGCTTCAAGGCTCCCTCTTTACTGCACCCTTTTTCCTTCCACACTCTGTTCTTTAACTTTCAGCTGCTTCAGCCACGGAGAATTTGATCTCGGCTGCTCAGCTCAGTGGGACCATCATACTCTGCTTGGGTTCCACCTCCTTACTTCCTACTGGGTGCAGTAGGGCTCATCTCAAGTGTTCCCTTCTTCTGGGCCTGCCGTCCTGCACTGCCTGTTGTCCATGTCCCCAAGCAGCTGCTGCATATATTTTGTCCAGTTTTGTACTTGTTTATGGTGGGAGGGCAAGTCCAGAAACAGAAGACTCAGTCATTATATTGTATACGTTGAAATTCAGAAGCCTGGGAACATTTGCTTATGTCACGTGTTGAGAGCTGTGGAAGTGATGTGAACATACCTATGGAGCTAATAGTAGTTTACATTTATTTTAAGTAACTACAGAGGAAAAAGAATTTGTACAGTGGTAAAACTATCCAATAAATTAATTTGCATTTGGATTTTTCCTCTAGTTAGTAAATGTCATTCTTGGAAAGCAGTCATTATTTTAGTGTCGATATGACATGTGTCATTTAGTTAATTTTTGAAAAGATGTTACCTTGTAAATGTTAAGAGAATGTTTCATTGGAATTTTTTTCAATTGGGAACTTTGCCAAGATGGATTTTGAAATTAATAAGGTTAAGCTGTTTGCCTACTTATGTTTTAGGTACCCAGAAGCCAGAGCCATACAGCGGAAGATAGTATTCCATTCAGGCCCCACAAACAGTGGAAAGACTTACCATGCAATCCAGAAATACTTGTCAGCAAAATCTGGAGTGTATTGTGGTCCTTTAAAATTACTGGCACATGAGATCTTCGAAAAGAGTAATGCTGAGGTCAGTATATTACCAAGTATTTGCTCCTTGTTAATTTTGTGTGTGGGGGTTGGCTAACAAGGAAGATGGGAGGGTGGAGTGCATATGTAGTATGCCCTTCATTAACAAAAATTGCCATATTTCATTGCACCTAAGAAGCCATCAGTTGTAAGATGTGCCATTATTTTATGTACAGTTGAGAAATAAGAACTGCCAAGTGAACTCTGACATGCCATCAGTTGTTAAGATGTATCCTGTAATAATGTGCGTATTAGAATGAATGAAATATGTTGTTACAGAATATTTCACATATTCAGAGATATGCTGAGAATAACGCAAATAATCTGAACTCACTACCCAATTCCTGTCAGATTCTAACATTTTGCCATACTTGTTTTATTTACTTTTTTTTAAGAAATAAAATATTGATATAGTTGAAACTCTGTGAACCCCTCCTTTGCCCCTCAGAGTTAACCACTACTCTGTTATGATGTTTAATTTACCCTTTGTTAGACTGGCCCTCTGATACTGTCAACTAGAACCAATGACAAAGACTGAAGCCACCTTTTCAAACCTGAAAAGGACTGAATGCCCTGTGGTCTAAGGCATTGTTTTACTAAATGGGCTAAAATTTGGTTCATTGTTTTATTATGACTGTAATGTGGGATAAACCAGTTTTGGTAGGTAATTTGTATTCTCTATTTTTTTGTTCTGAATAATTTATGTAATTTTCATACATAATTATCTCTTTATCCATAAATACTTAGAAAGTATTTCCTCAGACCAAAGACTTTCTTTATATAACCGCAGGATACTTATCCAAAGCGGGTCATTTGGTATTGATAGACTACTGTTATTAAATCCATACTCTATGTTCAAGTTTTGCCAATTGTCCAATAACAATACTCCCCCTTGCCTTCACTGCCCCCACCTCCAGGTTCTGTTCAGGGACTCACACTTTTTTCATTCTCATATCTCTAGTTTCTATTAATCTGAGGCAATTTCTTGGTCTTCCTTTGTCTTTCGTAACCTTTACGTTTCGGAAGACGACTACAGGTCAGTTGTGTTGTAAACCGTCCCTCAGTTTGGATATGTCTGATGTTGACTCATGATTAGTTTCAGGCCACTGGGGAGACCAGCTGTCCAGTTGGCCTGGAGTTTCCCAGATTTAGCACCAGAAGTCCTTCACCCTTGGGAACACCTCAGTCCTGGGCGAACCAGGGTGGTTGATCACTCTGATACACCATAGCATTGATATTGGTCTTTCTCAAGGAATTATATTGGGAAGACTGTACAGTTTTAAATTTTATTTATAATATTTTTGAATATAGAAATAATTCATGTTCATTTTAAATTATTAAACTGATAGTATAGAAACATACAAAGTTAAAAAGTGAAACTCCTATAATTTCTCATGCTTTTGTTACCTGAGAATTTAGCTGCCTTGAGGTGTTTCCAAGTTTTATGTAGGTTTTTTAATAAAATGCTGTCACAAACAGTAAGATTTCAGCTTTTATTTTCTATTAAAAATATTTGTTAAAGGATTGAGAATATTTTGTTTCAGGTATTTGACAAATAAATTTGATCATAATGGAGAGAATACTTTATCAAGCATTCAAAATTTCTTTTCAAAGTGAAAGTAATTCCAGGTTTCTTTGTCATCCTAGGGTGTGCCATGTGACCTGGTAACAGGTGAAGAGCGCGTGTCAGTAGAGCCAAATGGGAAACAGGCTGCCCATGTTGCTTGTACTGTTGAGATGTGCAGTGTTACAACTCCTTGTATGTACACACTATTTAAAACAGCATTTTTGAAAAATTTTAAACAGTGATGAACATATGAAATGTTTTCTATTGTGAAAAAATTTAAGTTGAGACAAAGAAGAGAATAATACAACAAAAAGTATCTACTATCACTAATGAATGCCTAAACTTTCTGTCATGTTTGCTTTTTTTTTTTTTTTTATTTCAGAGGAAGGAAAAGGGAGAGAGAGATAGAAACATCAGTGATGAGAGAGAATCATTGATCGGCTGCCTCCTGCACGGCCCCTTTTGGGGATGGAGCCCGCAACCCAGGCATGTGCTCTGACTGGGAATCGAACCCGGGACCCTTCAGTCCGCAGGCCGATGCTCTGTCCACTGAGCCATGAATAGGGCTGTCATGTTGGCTTTTTTTTTTTTATTAAATATATTTTTATTTAGAGAGGAAGGGAAAGGGAGAGAGAAGTGGAAACATCAATGATGAGAGAGAATCATTGATCGGCTGCCTCCCCTACTAGGGATTGAGCCCGCAACCCAGGCATGTGCCCTTGACCGGAATCAAACCTGGGACCCTTCAGTCTGCAGGCTGATGCTCTATCCACTAAGCCAAACCAGCTAGGGCTCATGTTTGCTTTTTTTTTTTTTTTTAAATATATATTTTATTGACTTTTTTATAGAGAGGAAGGGAGAGGGATAGAGAGTTAGAAACATCGATGAGAGAAACATCGATCAGTTGCCTCCTGCACACTCCCTACTGGGTATTTGCCCGCAACCCAGGTACATGCCCTTGACCAGAATCAGACCTGGGACCCTTCAGTCCGCAGGCCGATGCTCTGTCCACTGAGCCAAACCGGTTAGGGCTCATGTTTGCTTTTTAATATTTCCCTTTTTCTCTTAAAAGAACAAAAATGTTAATAGCTATGAAGTTATCTTTGTACTAATCCTCAGTTCAATTCTTCCCCTTCTTTTTGTTTTCAGTATTGTTTGTATTAGTTTTAGGTGTACAGCATAGTAGTTAGGCAGTCATATACTTTCTTTAAAATATATTTTTATTGATTGTTAGAAAGAGGAAGGGAGAGGGAGAGAAACATCAAGAAACGGCATTGATCGGCTGCCTCCTGCACACCCACTACTGGGGTCAAGCCCGCAACTTGAACATGCACCCTGACCAGGAATTGAACAGGTGATCTCTTGGTGCATGGGTTGGCGCTCAACCACATCTGCTGGGCAGCAGTCATATACTTTATATAGTGTTCTCCCTGATATTTTCAGTACCCAACTGATACCAATTAATTACACTATTATTGACTCTGTTTCTGTGCTGTACTTCATATCCCCGTGACTATTTTGTAACGACCCATCTGTAGTTCTCAATCCCTTCACTTTTTTTGACCCGGTCCCCTCATCTCCCTCTCCTCTGCCAGTCATAGTCTGTTCCCTGTATCTATGAGTCTGTTTCTGTTTTGTTTGTTCATTTATATTGTTCTTTAGATTCCACATATATGTGAAATCATATGGTATTTGTCTTTCTCTGACTGACTTATTTCACTTAGCATAACACCAGTGCTGTCACAAACAGTAAGATTTCATTTTTTTTTTATGGGCATTATTCATATTTTGATCTTTTCTTTTTTCTTTCTTCTTAAAAAAGACCCTTTAACATTTCTTGTAATACTTGTTTGGTAGTGTTGAACTCTAGTTTTTTCTTGTTTGTATATGCCCAGATGCAATAAGTAAATTTTAATCTGATGGTTTTTCAGTATAAAAATAACTTTCTTTTGTTTCTTAAATGTCTTTGCAGGCATATTACATTTTTAAAATTTTTAATGTGCTCTTAACTCCTTGGTATTTTGAGAAGAAAATTAATATAATTAATATGACTTAAAAAATAATAAAGTAATATGGTTGGAAGCATTAAAATAAAATTCGGCACTAATTTTTGCCATAGTGATGAGCTTAAGTTCCCTAAGAATGAGCATTGCTGGAACTCAGGGGATTGCACTTTCCACTCCACTTTCTGCTCCTCACACCTGTCTGGGCTCCTGTGGCAGAGATGCTTCATTTACTGTGGGCTATCTGCTCCTGGTTCCTGGGAGCATAGATGATACTTTTTCCTCATTCGGCAGATTCTCCAGGCTGCCCCTGAGATTGCAGAAATAGGACAAATGAACCTGCTTAATGTGTGAGGCAGTGCAGTAGAGTGGTTAACAGTCCGGACTTTGGAGCTGGATGGCCTGGGTTGGAATTCCATGTTTTTTTGATCTTACACTTACCTGTACACACTGTATCCTTGGGCCATGACTTAACTTCTCTGGGCCTCAGTTTATTCTTCTGTAAAATGAAGAAGATGACGACTTTCCTTTTATATTTGTTGTGAGGATTAAATGAGTTATAATTGTAAAGCCCTGAGAACAAGACTGCCAGGAAAGAAGCACTGAGTGACCAGTGGGGATGATGACTGATGTTGGTGTTGTAATTTGTTTGCAATACTATTTCAGTACTTATATTGCTCATGATAACTTTTTATTTTAAGATGAAGTGGCTGTGATTGACGAAATTCAAATGATTAAAGACCCAGCCAGAGGATGGGCCTGGACCAGAGCACTTCTAGGTTGGTGGTCTTAATGCTTGAAACCTGTGCTTTGTGACATCTGCACTGAGATGCATTATCTGCTGGACGTTGCCAAGTAGAGCCAGCTAGATTCTTTCTTTTTGACACAAATCAAACAAAAAGTCAGCGAAATGTTCAGTTTTATTTTCTAAATATTATTTAAATAATGGGGAGTCTTTTTCCTCTTATGAAATTAGCATAACCACTTAATTAAAGTTAAAATATTCAAATCTCACCATATGTACAACCATTATTAAGATTTGGTGTGTTTCATGCCAGTTTTGTGACTATATAATTTTGTATCTTTTTTCAGTTCTGTTGTTTCCAAAAATTTTTTGGAATAACATTATTATGTTATTAATAATGCTGCAGTAAAAATCCTTGTGGCCATAGCTTTTTATTCATATATTTTATTATTTCTTTAGGATAGGCTCCTGGAAGTGGAGTTTTTGAGGTCCGTGGACATGAATGAATATTTCTAATGCTTGGAGTGAATTAAAATTTTAAAAAAAATTATTGATGGGGCAGGGAGATAGAAAGAGAAACTTTAATTTGTTGTTCAACTTATTTATGTTCTCATTGGTTGATTCTTTGTAGGTGCCCTGACAGAGATCGAACCTACAACATTGGTATATTGGAACGATGCTCTAACTAAACTGAGCTATCTGGCCAGAGCTGGAGTGAATTTTTGATCAGCATATTGTAGGACAGGTGTTCTCAGATTTAAAAACAAACAGCTGAACTCTTCCAGATAAAGAGTATTCATTGAAACCTTAATGTAAAATGGATGAAAGCGGATCTGCTAAGGGGTAAGGAGATTGGAGTTCCTTCTACCCTCCAGCCCCAGCCTCTGAGGCACCTCCCTGATTCCATGGAGGCTAATGTTCAGTACTAATCACAAAATGCCAGGTACTAGTCCTGGCTGACATCACCCTCTACACTCAACACCTTGGCCAAAGCAATTTAAAAGCCCCGATGTTTATAAAATGTAGTTAATCTTTGCCCAGTATATTGTTTTGAGGTTTGAATTAAAGAGGTAATATTTATGAAAACATTTGGTAATGTTGTAAAGCAATAGAAACAAACTTAAAATATTTTTGCTAGCCCTGGCCTGGTGGCTCGGTTGGTTGGAGTGTCGTCCCATACACCAAAAGGTTATGGTTTGATTCCTGGTCAGGGCACATACCTAGGTGGGGGGTTCCCTCCCCAGTCATGAACGAAGGGGAGGCAACAGATTGAATTTTCTCTACATCAATGTTTCTCTCTCTAAAAATCAATTTTAAAAATGTTCTCGGGGGAGGATTAAAAATACATATATTGTTTGCTGTGTAAAGTGTTGCATATTTACTTTTATGTCTTTAAAATTTTTTAACTTGTGATTTGCGTTTAACAGGACTGTGTGCTGAAGAGGTTCATTTATGTGGAGAAGCTGCTGCTATTGACCTGGTTACTGAGCTTTTGTACACGACTGGGGAGGAAGTGGAGGTACTCGATTATATGCTTTGTTCTCAAGATGGCATAGCAAATAGCCCAGAGCACCCAGGCAGTGGCTTCATAGGCCCCAGGTAGTGGTAAATCAGAACTTAACTAGAAAGAAAGCTTTATTTCCTCGTAGTTGACTAGGTAATACATAATTGACTTAAACTCATATTCGGAGTTCTGACAGAGTGTCCATCTTACCCTAAGTCTTCTAAAAGTACAGGAGATTCTTCATATTCTCTTGACAAAACCTTTTGGAGTTTCATCAGATCTCTTTAGAATTAAATAAGTCAGGAATATTGGAAGTTTGAGGTTCAGCAAAAGTTTGTGCTTTTTATTTTTCTTTATTTTTATTGATTTTAGAGAGAGGAATGGGGGGAGGGAGAGAAAGAAACATCCATGTGAGAGTGAAACATCTATCGGTTGCCTCTGCCTGACCAGGGGTCGAACCTGCAACCTGGGTATATGCCCTGATGGAATCAAACCTGCCACCTTTCGGTGTACGGGGACATTGCTCCAACCAACTGAGCCACACTGGCCAGGGCAAGAGCTTGTGGTTTTTAAAGTCTCGGATGTCAGGTAATTGGGGCCTTTGATATACATCTAATTGCTAGAAATAGTTTGTATCCCTTTTCAAATTCCTAGAGTAAGAAGTAATTGGTTTTCTTTTAATCCTACTTTTTGTTTTCTTTACCAGAGTTCTATAATAAGATGAAGAAATATTTAAAAATGGGTCCATTACTTTAGTTTTGTGTTCAGCTTTCAGGGAGAGAAATGTAGTAGAAGAAATTCTGGGTTCTAGTCTTGGCTTTGCTGTTACTAGTTTTGTATTCTTAGGCAGATTGTAGACTGCTAGAACTGGGAAAATCCTCTTCAGACCTGATCTTTTAGAAAAGAACAGTGAATAACCCTTCTGAACTTACCAAGTTGCCATGAGAATCAAATGTAGCCCTAGCCAGTTGCTGAGTGGTTAGTGTTCTCCCTTGGACTGAGGAGTTGTGGGTTCCATTCCTGTCAAGGGCACACACCTTGATTGCAGGCTCGATCCCTGGCCCCGATCAAAGCATGTGCGGGAGGCAACCAGTTGATGTGTCTCTCTCACATCGATGTTTCTCTCTAAAATCAAATGTATATGAAAGTGCTTTGAAAAATTTATGAAACACTGTTTAGCATTTAGTTAATTTAGAAATAGCAATGAATATTAAAATAAATGCTTTTCTGTATTTCCCTTTGAAAAACAATGGACCTTGTTTTTAGCTTTTAGCAAGTTTTTCACTTAATTGTTAGTCACATGAAATTGAGTTTGGTGTGTTATTTTACAATATCATGTCTTTATTAAAGGTTCGAAACTATACAAGGCTTACACCCATTTCTGTGCTGGATCATGCATTAGAATCTTTAGACAACCTTCGGCCTGGGGACTGCATTGTCTGTTTTAGCAAGAATGATATTTATTCTGTGAGTCGACAGATTGAAATTCGGGGATTGGAATCAGCTGTTATATATGGCAGTCTCCCACCTGGTAATTACTGGCTTTCATCGTGAGAGAATTGTAAATCTTATTTTTGCCATTTATGTTGAATATGTATAGAAAACACAGTAAAAGATATTGAATTAAGATGCTTGATATATTATTTGTTATAGGTCATATAAAATAAGTATTCCTCTAGTTTATCTTGGTGGGGATAGAAATATTTTAATTATTTCTAGCTCTTATTATTTGCTGTTATTTTGAATTTTGAATTAAAGAGTTTTTTACAAAAATGTCATTACCCATGAACTTGAGTAATATTCCGCAAATTGTAGTCCTGAAATCTGTTACTACATGTCTTCAGAAGTGAGAAGGCTAGTGTGGTGTGGGATTGTGTTGCTGTATGTGGGGATATTTAAAAGAGTGGAAATAAAGGATAAGTAGCTCTTTGAGGATATAAAGAAATAACCTTGAAACAATAAGAATTTTATCCATAAAAATAGAAAGTAGGGGGTGAGGGTTTTTAAGATACACTTAGTGTGATACAGTAAAAGATTGAGAACACTGATTTAACATAAACTTCTTATTTTAGGGACCAAACTTGCTCAAGCAAAAAAGTTTAACGATCCTGATGATCCATGCAAAATCCTGGTTGCTACAGATGCAATTGGCATGGGACTTAATTTGTAAGTGATTTTTTTTTTTAACAATCATGGATAGTCAGTGGGTTAGATGGCAATTAAAAATTTTCTAATTGGCATTAGAATGACCACTTTGGAGAATGGGTATTACCGTATAGATCTGAGATTTACCTTGCTTACACCTGGTAAGGGAGTAAAAAGAAAGTATCACACAGCTCGGACTTTGAGTGCTGCTCCCTGCCACTGCTATCCTGTTATATTACCTTACTTTACTTTTAGTTTCTCAGTTGACAAGGTGTGTGAGTGCCTACTGTGCTTGTAGGGCTAGCTATTATCTGTAAGGATAACAGTACTAAGCCTAAATATTCCTCTCTGGGGAATGAATCAAAAAAACTATTCAAACTGTTAATATCCAACTTTTTTTTTTTTTTTTAATATTTTATTGATTTTTCACAGAGAGGAGGGGAGAGGGATAGAGAGTTAGAAACATCGATGAGAGAGAAACATCAATCAGCTGCCTCCTGCACACCCCCCACTGGGGATGTGCCCGCAACCCAGGTATATGCCCTTGACTGGAATCGAACCCTGGACCCTTCAGTCCACAGGCCGACGCTCTATCCACTGAGCCAAGCCGGCCAGGGCAATATCCAACTTTTAAAAGCAGCTTGAGCCCTAGCTGGTTTGGCTCAGTGGATAGAACGTTGGCCTGCGGACTAAAGGGTCCCGGGTTCAATTCCGGTCAAGGGCACATGCCCGGGTTGCAGGCTCCATCCCCAGTAGGCATGCAGGAGGCAGCCAATCAATGATTCTCTTTCATCTTTGATGTTTCTATCTCTCTGTCTTCCTCTCTGAAGTATAAAAATATATTTTAAAAAAAAGGCAACACTATGAGAAAGAACACTATGTGGTTTATTTGTTAAAAAAAAAAAGTTATCTTCTGTAGCCTTATTGAGGTATAATTTACATACTATACAGTTCACCCATTGTAAAAGTACAAGTTGATAAATTCTAGTAAATTTACACAGTTGTTGAAAAATACGATTTAAAGGGAAGAAAGAATTACCAACAAACCTCTTTTTCTTATTTTGAAAACAGTGGGCAAGGTTGCAAGTAGTCTAACCTGGAATTGAGTGAGCGTTTCTGCAGTGACCCAGTCATGGAGAGTTTTTCGTCTGTGAGATCACTTTTATTTCTATTTCAGGAGCATAAGAAGAATTATTTTTTATTCCCTTATAAAGCCCAGTATCAATGAAAAGGGAGAGAAGGAACTAGAACCAATCACCACTTCTCAAGCCTTGCAGATTGCTGGCAGAGCTGGTAGATTCAGTTCGAAATATAAAGAAGGAGAGGTTACAACAATGAATCGAGAAGACCTCCGTTTATTAAAGGAGATTTTGAATAAGCCTGTCGATCCTATAAAGGTAAGGTTAATTACTCCCCTTTGGAGGACAGTCATGCCATCCTTCACCCTCCCTCCAGACTCTTGCCTCAGACACTTGGTAACAAAAGAGAAATTTTATACCATGAAAATTATGTCAAGAAAGCACTACTTGCCCTAGCTGGTTTGGCTCAGTGGATGGAGCATCGGCCTGTGGACTGAAGGGTCCTGGGTTTGATTCCGGTCAAGGGCACATGCCTGGGTTGCAGGCTCGATCCCTAGTGGGGGGGCATGCAGGAAGCAGCCAGTCAATGATTCTCTCTCATCATTGATGTTCCTATCTCTCTCTCTCCCTCTCCCTTCCTCTCTGAAATCAATAAAAATATATTAAAGAAAGAAGGCAAGCAAGCCCTACTTTATTGCTTTGGAGGAGAATAGAGACTCCTGGTTGAGAATGGTGTGCAGGTGAAAAATCCAGATTGAAACGTTAGTGAACCTAGCTTCCTTTCATTCTTCCTATAACCAAGCAGAAGGTGGGGGCAGGGGCACAGTTGCTTCAGGTGGGCACTCAGCTATGTAAGCAGACTGAAAACTTGTCAGGAGCTTGAATGTAGAAGAAACCCTTAGTGTGGGGCAAAAACAGCACTAAGCAACACAATTGTGAGTCAATAAGGACAAATGTAGTTAATGAGACAGAAGTGTACATATTTTCAACAAACTAACTGTTACAGTTTTTAAAAAATATGTTTTTATTGATTTCAGAGAGAGGAAGGGAGAGGGAGAGAGATAGAAACATCAATGATGAGAGAGAAACATCAATTGGATGCCTCCCTTGCGCCCCCTACTGGGGATGGACCCCGAAACCCAGGCATGTTGCCTGACCATAATCAACTGTGACCTCCTGGTTGATGCTCAACCAACTGAGCCACACCAGCTGGGCCTAACTGTTACAATTTAAAGTTGCCTGGAAATCTTTCTAAATGTGGCTCTTTTCATTTTTCAGTGGCCCTGGGCAAAGGGGAATGTAAGTGAGATAACACAGGAAAAGTTTTTAGAGGGAAGCTGAGGCTGAAATAATTTCTGTAGCTTTTGTTGAGTGCAGTTGGTAATGACACACCATTTCCCTCGTGTGCACAGAACCTCATTTCTTGTGCTCATTCTCTTCCTCCGACCGTGATTGACATCGCTCTCCTATCCTCTTTCCCATTCCCTTTCCCCCCCAGCTTATACTCACCTGTAGGCATTCCGTAACACTGCAGTATACAGTTAAAGAGATACCTGACCTCCAGTTTAGACATTTTTCGTGTATTTATGTGTCAGACACTGTATAACTAAAATGTGGATAAAAGATTGACTACTCGTGGGTATAATTGGTTAGTTTTATTAAATCATCTCATTAGCTTCTTAAATTGGTAATAAATGGGAAAATGATGATGCTTTTCTCTATTTTACTCAAATTCTTTACTCAAGACTTTATTTTGAATTAACTTAGGAAAACTTCTCCTTTAAAAAAAATAAGCTTGCCCTAGCTGGTTTGGCTCTGGATAGAGTGTCGGCCTGCGGACCAAAGGGTTCCAGGTTCGATTCCGGTCAAGGGCACATGCCCGGGGTTGTAGGCTCGATCCCCGGTAGGGGGCGTGCAGGAGGCAGCCAATCAATGATTCTCTCTCATCATTGATGTTTTTATCTCTCCCTCTCCCTTCCTCTCTGAAATCAATAAAAAATATATTTTTTAAAAATAAGCTTATGATTGTTTTTTTCTTTTACTAAAGGCAGCTGGTCTTCATCCAACTGCTGAACAGATTGAAATGTTTGCCTACCATCTGCCTGATACAACACTGTCTAATCTCATTGTAAGTAGAAAATCACTTTAAATCCCTTTCCAAAAGTATTGATATGTTGGCTATTGTAAACAATACTGCAATGAATATGTTTGCACATGGCTGCACATGTCTTTTTTGATTTAGTGTTTTAGGTTTCTTCAGGTAAATACAGTACCCTAAAGTGGCATTGCTGGATCTTTTTGTGTCTCTTGTTATAACCTTTGTTTTAAAGTCTATTTTGTCTGGTATAAGTATTGCTTCCCCAGCTTTTTGTTTGTTTCCATTTTTGTGAAATGCCTTTTCCCATCTCTTTGCTTTGAGTATATGTGTCTTTCTCGCTCAAGTGAGTCTCTTGTAGGCAGCATAGGTGAGGGTCTTTTGTTATCCATTCAGCTACCATGCATCTTTTGATTGGAGCATTTAATCCATTTGTATTTATGTTTTTGATATTTTCTTTTTTCCCCTCTTTCTCTTCTCCCTCTTCTTTCTTTTTCTTTCTTCTTCTTCTTGACTCTAACATTTCTTGTAATACTGGTCTAATGATGATGAACTCCTTTAGCTTTTTCTTGTTTGGGAAGCTCTTTATCTGTCCTTTGATTCTAAGTGTCCATCGAGAGATGAGTGGATGAAGAAGTGGTGCATGTGCACAGTGAAATATGATGCAGCCATATGGAATGAAATCTTGCCATCTGCAACAACATGGATGGGCCTAGAGGGTATTTTGCTGAGTGAAATAAGTCAGAAAGAGAAAGGCAAATGCCATAGACTTCACTTATATGTGGAATCTAAAAATAAAATAAATGAACAAGTAGAACAAAAACAGACTCATAGATATAGAGAATATTTTGACAGTTGCCTGATGGGAGTGGGGTTGGGGGAATTGGTGAAAAAGATGAAGGGATTAAGAAGTACAAATTGGCCCTAACCGATTTGGCTCAGTGGATAGAGCGTCAGCCTGAGGACTGAAGGGTCTCAGGTTCGATTCCGGTCAAGGGCATGTACCTTGGTTGTGGGTGCATCCCCAGTAGGGGGTGTGCAGGAGGCAGCTGATTGATGTTTCTAACTCTCTATCCCTCTCCCTTCCTCTCTGTAAGGGAGGATATTGATTTTATTGTTAAAAATCAATAAAATATATTTAAAAAAAGAAGTACAAATTGGTAATTATGGTCATGGGGATATATAGTACAGCAAGGGGAATTTAATCAATAATTTTTAATAACCATGTATGGTGTCAGATGGGTACTAGGTTTATCAGGGTAATCACTTCATAAGTTATTAGATGTCTAATCCCTGGGTTGTACACTAATATAATATTGTACATCTACTATAATTGAAAAATAAAAAATTGGAGCATTTGAAACCTTGCTTCCCTGCAACTGTCATCAGTTTTGGCTCAAATAAACTCATAAAAATGCTCAAAAAGAAAAAACAAAAATGTTGATACGTCAGATAATTACTAGTTAACCTCATGGGTATGAATGGATAGGCTGTTTTTGTGAAGTTGCTATATATGAAGTTTATGTTGAAAGTGAAAACTTTCAAAATCGTTTGGGACTTTTGTCTGAGTATTTTAGGTTGGGAAGGTTATGGAGGAATTATTAGCTTGAGGGGGCAATGAATAAAGCAGGCCTTTCTAGAAGTCTGTTATGGCTTAAAGAGGTGGTTGTTTGTAGATGTGAGTACTTTATTCATGCCCAGTTAGGCAGTCCAGTAATTTAATATGTCTTTTTCCCCCCTAGGATATTTTTGTAGACTTTTCACAAGTTGATGGGCAGTATTTTGTCTGCAATCTGGATGATTTTAAGTTTTCTGCGGAGTTGATCCAGCATATTCCATTAAGCCTGCGAGTAAGGTATGTGTTCTGCACAGCCCCTATCAACAAGAAGCAGCCTTTCGTCTGCTCTTCACTGTTACAGGTAAGCCTGCATCTTTAGGATATTTTGAGTTGTATTTTCCCCAAACAGTACTTTGTTACTCAAAACAGTTGGAGACTGTCCTTTAATATGAGATAATATGTAAGAACTTAAATATAAAGTGACTTTTTCTTACAAATAATTTTTTGCTTTGTATTTGGGCTTATGTGGTAGCCTTTGTGAAGAAGCTAAAACAAAAACAATTAAATACAATTTTTTTCAAGGAAAGGGGGTCTTTGCCTGATGATACACTTTTTCCTTATTGGTGATGGGTAATATTTTTGGAAGGGAGGGGCCAGGGGTTTAGTAGTGGCAATAGTATTCAGTTTTCTTAACCATAAGACACTGAGCCAGGGAATGTTGTCTTGCATGAGTTTGGTGCCAGAGTTCTGGTTCCTTTTATTTTCACTCATGTGAGTAGGGA
>NW_005872141.1:24706-30432 GCF_000147115.1 Myotis lucifugus
TCCCATAAATGCTATAATGAATTTTTCTGCAACTTGCTGTTTTCTTTTCCCCTTATTATGTCTTAGAGGTCTTCCCTGTCCAGGTATTTACCTAGGAAATATGTTTCTTAGAGCTGGCATTTGTTAGAGAGTTAGCTAGTGTAAGGTTGTTGTTTATGGAACAGAGGTCTTAAATGCTGCAGACTGACGTAGATGGAGTTTGAGCCCATGTCTGAACCCATTTACACCATTCTTCAAATTATTCTAATGAAGCAGAAGCATTTACTAAGGAGAAAGGACAGTTTAACAGTTGCTTATGTGTTCTGTTTAATGATGAGAATTTGAAATCTAGAGATTTTTCCTTGATCTCCATTATTGCTGAATTTCAAAAGAGCTATTGATGGCCTCTGAGGATTGATTTTGTAAAAAGAAGGATGTCATTCCCCCACCTTTTAAAAAGTTACCTTTACAAAATATTAAATGTTCTTTAAAATACAGAAAAGTATAAAGAAGGAAAGAAAGCATCCTGCCTATTGAAACACAATTACAGTTAACATTTCTTGTGCTTCCTTTTTTTTTCTAATCACAGGCTTAAGTGAGTCTGATTCCTTTTCTTCTGCTTCTCTCAGTTTGCCAGGCAGTATAGCAGGAACGAGCCCTTGACCTTTGCATGGTTACGCCGATATATTAAATGGCCATTACATCCACCTAATAATATTAAAGACCTCATGGATCTTGAAGCTGTCCACGATGTCTTGGATCTTTACCTGTGGCTAAGGTATCAAATATTTCCTTTATGTGCTCTCATTTTTAAAGTAATAGGGCAAATCAAAGGTTTTATGAAGGGTCTTTTGCTCTTTCATATTAGGCACATATTTGCAGGGTGCTCTATATTATGTTTATTGTCCATAAAGGCAGTTGAGCCTGGTTAATCCCCATTCCAAAAATGACTTAAAGCATTCTTAGGATTCTAGTTAGGATGGGTGGGTGAGAAGGTCCGCTAGATCCTTGCTACTCCATGGGTGGAAGCTTATTAGAAATAGAGAATATCAGACTTAATCAAATTCTGCATTTTAACTATATTCCCCAGGTGATTCATTTATATGTTAACATTTGAGAGGTTAATTAAAATCCTCAATTAATGGTCCTGCGACTTTAAGCAAAAGAATGTTTAACAAAACCAATTTTACCAGAGGCTAATCGATATAAACCAGAGTTAAGTTCCTATGGCATCTCATCAGTATTATGATGAGACAGTGTTATACAAAGCGACGTTATTGGAGGGCCTGCTGTACCATTCTAGCTCAGTAACTCAAAGGGGGGGGGGGCATGTCCCACGAGGGGGCATATTGGAATCAGGTCGGGGGGAGTGGTGACCCATCCTCATAATGATGTACTCCTCAGATATGTTGGGGCAGAAGTAAAAGTTGAGCAAAGACAAAACAAATTTTGCATAAACAACATTTGGAATTAATCAGTGTCAAGATGTAGTTTCGTCATTGATATTATTGTAGTGGTTCAGCGACTGTGATAAGAGCTGTTGCTATAATGTAATGTCTTTTTCCCAGCTATCGGTTTATAGATATGTTTCCAGATGCCAGCCTTGTTCGAGACCTGCAGAAAGAGCTAGATGGCATTATCCAAGAGGGTGTACACAACATCACCAAACTGATTAAAATTTCAGAGGCACAAAGGCTGTTGAATTTGGAGAATGTGTCAGCAGACAGCCGGTCTCGTTTGCCAGGAACATTGAAGAGCCAAGCAAGAAGGATGCGCGGTACCAAAACTTTAGGGTATAAAGCTGTTGAGCCACCCAGCCCCAGTGCGGAAGAGAAATCCCTTGCTTCCAGGTTGGTGCAGCAAGGACTCCTCACTGCAGACATGCTGAAACAGCTGGAGAAGGAGTGGCTGACACAGCGGACTGAGCATGGCAAAGACAGGACAGCGCCTGGGACTTCCTCCAAAGGGTCAAGAAGAAAGAAGAAGGAACCTGATTCAGATTAGGTTTATTTTATTTTATTTTTATTTTGCAAATATCTATTTTAAAATTCTTTTTTTTTCTCATCTGCATTTACTGCCTTATATATAGTATTCTGGGTATCTTACTGGGGTGTGTGTTTTTTTTTTTTTTTACCCAGAAAAATTAACTCTTAAAGATGAGTAAACTTGGCTTGTTTCTACATTTTAAAAATATGGAATGTCTTAAAGATTTTATTTAAAATTTTATAGAACTTCATAGTATAGCACTAAGACAATGCACTATAAAGAACTCTGCATGGCAATCAAACCCGTTTGGTGAATTGTTTGACCAGTTTTCTACACCATTGCTGAGGATGTCATGGATGGAATTGCTGTCTCTTGAACCCACGTACCAGAAGCTGTTCTAGGTGCTGGAAACATATAGTAAGCAAGATGTATTATATGGAGATTTTGATACGGAGACAAATAGGAGTAAGTTAAGTAAATGTCAGCTCTGTGAGGGTAGAGATGGTTGTGTGTCTAGTTCACTGCTGTGTTTTCAGTGCCTAGAATACAGTAGAAGCACAATCAGTCTTTGTTCAATGAATGAGTGTACTTTTGGAGATAACTGTTAGGATAAAGTAGAATAAGGAAAGAGAGTAACAAGCAGTAGCAGTGGACTATTCTACATAGAGTGGGTGGTCTTCCCATGTCAGAGGTCAGTCTGATGCATAGTGGCCTCTATTGCCCAACACAGTTTTCAGCCCTGATTAGTGATACAGCTTAAAAGGAGCTTAAGGGCTTTGACATTGGACAGGCCTGAGTTCAGCTTCTCTCATTACCCGCCCGGTGACCTTGCCCTCTCTGAGGATGGACAGTAATGCCACTCAGAGTTGTTCAGGAGGTTAAATGTGATGAGGTGCCATTTAGCACGGCGCCTGGTATATATGAAGTGTTTTACAAATGAAACGGAAGGTTTGGGTTCACTCTGGGCTGTGAATTGACCACTTAAGTCATTCCAGGAACTGAACTAATTTCTTGAGCGGCTGCTAAACAGGCTGACTTCAGACTAGCGATTACACTGACTTGGTTGAAAGTGGGTCAAGAACAGTTTGGCAAACTAGTGATCTTTTTCTGGCTTTTTCTTTGGTAGTTCTGGAGTTCAGATGATGTTTCATTTAATTGAGATGGCAATCTTTATTCTAATCTTTGTCTTTCTGGAAATAAAGGCTGAGTAGATGGCACTGAGTGTATTTCTCCCTTGTTTGTGGGTAAACAGTAGTGAAATGTCCAGAAGGGCAGATATTCTTCATTGGACAACTTTAGCTTCTAGAATTTGCCTTCCCCTGTGACTTACACCATAGCAGACATAGTCCCTTCTTGCCCATTTGGTCTCGTTGTATTTAAGAGATGAGGCACATCACTTAGAGCAGCGGTTCTCAACCTGTGGGTCGCGACCCCTTTGGGGGTCGAACGACCCTTTCACAGGGGTCACCTAAGACCATCAGAAAACACATATATAATTACATATTGTTTTTGTGATTAATCACTATGCTTTAATTATATTCAATTTGTAACAATGAAAATACATCCTGCATATCAGATATTTACATTACGATTCATAACAGTAGCAACATTACAGTTATGAAGTAGCAACGAAAATAATTTTATGGTTGGGGGTCACCACAACATGAGGAACTGTATTAAAGGGTCGCTGCATTAGGAAGGTTGAGAACCACTGACTTAGAGGATTAGTTCGGGTTAGTTCTCCCACTTCATTTGGGGGGTCAGAGTTGGTAATTCACAGAAGACACTTAAGCAAGACCCTTGCAAACTTCGTAAGTTAAATGTTAGTGAAGTCTCAGATAAGAGGAGTGAAGGTGGGGATACTGTAAGGAAAGGGCTGCTTGAACACTGAGCTAAAGAGTAGAAATAGTGATAAATAGTTCACCTTTCCCTGTGTGGGGGAGGGAGAGTCTTCTGCCTGTGGTTAGGCAGAAGAGACTAAAGAAAGATAAAATCAGGTGAAACAAATAGGAATAATATAAGTAAGTGGCTTTGAGTAATTAACTGCAAAGTGCTTAAAATTTGAAAACAACCTGGTCTCTGCACCAAGCCTGACATGTCATTTATTTTTCTTTGAGGGCTTCTGGGCCAGCTAAGTCCCAGGCATATGTTTCACTCAGGTCATGTTCTTAACCTTTTTTTTTTTTTTTTCTAAAGGCCTTTTTTTCTTTTTAAAAAAATATGTATTTATTGATTTCAGAGAGGAAGGGAGAGGGAGAGATAGAAACATCAATGATGAGAGAATCATTGATCGGCTGCCTACTGCACGCCCCCAACTGGGGATCGAGCCTGCAACCTGGGCACGTGCCTGGACCAGGAATCGAACCGTGAGCTCCTGGTCACGCTCAACCATCAACCCATACCGGCCAGACCTCAGCCTTTCTAAAACACAACTCTTTTATTTTTTTTGCAGTTTTCTCACAGGTTTTGAAGCCCTCTTTGGATTATTGTGAATTCAGTTGAACATTAACACGGAGCATGGACTGAGACTTGGATGCTAACCTCAGTTCCATCGGTACAGATCTGGCTAATTTAATAAGATGTGGTTAGTACAGATCTGGTTAGGAATAAAATCAATGACTTGTAATGCTTTGTACATTTTATTTGTGGATGAATGTAAATCTACAAAATGAAATTGGGTCTTTTGAAAAATGCCTATTGTGAATCATCACAAATCACCAAAGTCTGTTACCGCTCAGAACTGGGAGTCTGTAATTAAGATGCAGTCATTCTATGTGTATCCAACACAAATCAACCTATTAGGATATGATGAAAAGTTGTGGTTTGCTGAAAGATGAGCAAATGATAAATGAATTAGGTTATTTTACTTCTCGATTTGAAAGCTATAAAATACATAAACTTGAACAGAGATAGCAGTTATCAACATGCTTCTGAGTTGTCGCTGTTCTCTAAAAGCCTGTCACTTAACATAGTGGGACAGTCCCACACACATGATAAACGGAAGTTGTCTTTATGTGCAAAAAAATGCTAGAGAAGAAACTAACGTTCTTGAAGTAGGATTGACCTTTGAAGACTTGACTTCATGAAGTTACTTTTGGCAAATTTTGGTAGAGGAGATGATTTTGAACTTGTTCCTTTAACAAGTTCTATCTATCCAAAAGTTTTTATTAGGTGCTCTCACCCAGTCCACACCCTAGAAAGGCCCTGGAGCTTGTGAGGCGTGGGAAAGGCTTGTGACCCAGTGACTACTTTGACCCGCCATTCGACACCTGTGAAGTGCAGTGAACTTGAGGATCCCCTGCTGGAAAATGTTCTTTCTCGGGTGCTTGTAATGAGGTCGAAATAATTTTTTAAAAAATTCCTTAAGTAATTATAAATGTTCATAATTCTTTTAATAGCCACACTTTAATTTTCTTAACATGTTCATCACTCATTGTTATCCTTTAAAACTTGATAAATCAATAGATGTTGCTCACATTCTATAAAAGCCCATCTGCATATGATTATTTAAAGTAATGCATAATATAAATTCAAAACAAAGCTCACTTGGAAGTAAGAACTCTCCTATAACCTATACTTCTGCACATTAATTTATCTCTAATCTATATACATAAGCCAAATAGACTTGTCATTAAAAAATATGTATACATATATGATTAAAAATATATTTTTTTTATTCTTCACCCAAGGACATAAGTCACCTGATTTTTAGACCAAAAAGGAAAACATCCTGTGGTGAGGGAGAAAACATTTGACTGGTG
>NW_005872141.1:30532-50106 GCF_000147115.1 Myotis lucifugus
CCCTGATTGGGAATCTAGTCTACAACTTTTCAGTGTACAGGATGACGCTCCACCAACCCAAGCTACACTGGCTAAGGCAAGTTTAAATCACTTTTTTAAAACTGACTTTTGTCAAATGAATATATGTACCCCTTTAAAAACCAGAGACAAACACTTCCAACTCTGTTATTAATTTTTTTGTTATTTTTTTCTAGTATTTACCTCATTGACTACATATTATGCATCTCCTCTGTCCCGAGTCATCATTTTAAGACATTAGCTACTGATTTCCTACTATATATCAGGTGAGGACTTAGCTTTTTTTAAAAAAAATATTTTTATTGATTTCAGAGAGGAAAAGAGAGGGAGAGAGAGATAGAAACATCAATGATAAGAGAGATTCATTGATTGGCTGCCTCCTGCATACCCCTACTAGGGATCGAGTCTGCAACCTGGGCATGTGACCTGACTGGGAATCAAACCGTGACTTCCTGGTTCATAGGTTGACCAACCTGGGCATGTGCCCTGACTAGGAATTGAACTGTGACTTCCTGGTTCATAGGTTGGCGCTCAACCACTGAGTCACGCTGGCCGGGCAGGATTTAGCTTTCTTAAGTCACTCCTTTTCTCCACTTCCCTTTTGGTATAGCTATTATTCCTTTTTGTTGTTGTTAAATCAGTATTTAGAAATTACATTCATGACTTTCATACTACTTTCTTGGCAATTTCTCTAACTTCATCATTTAATCTATTGAAATTTTTGTTTTCTCTATCATAGTTTTTTGTTTCATAGACTTTATTATTATTTGATAGTTCCTTTTTTCACTTTGAAAATAAGAGGGGTAACAATAAACATCTGAGAAGAGATTCAGAAACACATTTATTTTTTTATTTTTGTTAATCCTCATCTGAGGATATTTTCCCCCATTGCTTTTCAGAGAGCGGAAGGGAGGGAGTGAGAAGGGGCAGGGAAGAGTAAGGGAGGGAGGGAGAGTGCAGTGGGCAGAGGACAGAGGGGAGAGAGAAACTGGGCTGTGAAAGAAACACATTGATTGGATGCCTCTGGACAGCAGGGAGCAAGCCACAACCCAGGTACATGCTCTTGACTGGGAATCGAACCTGAGACCCTTTGGTGCTCAGGTCGGTGCTTAACCATTGAGCACACTAGCCAGAGTGGAGTCATAGACTTTATTTTTTTATTATTGTCTAAAGTTTTACATATGTCTTCTTTTTCCCCAATTGACCCCCCTCCCCCCCGCCAGCCATTCCCACCCTGGGCAAGCCCCCACCGCCCCAGTGCCTGTGTCCACTGGTTATGCTGATACGCATGCATACAAGTCCTTTGGTTGCTCTCTAATCCTTCCCCCCTCCTACCATTTGTCTCTGGATCTAGTTCATCAAATTATGTTGATCATTATATTCCACATATGAGTGAGATCATGTGATATTTATCTTGAGTCATAGACTTTAGAAGCAAAGGAAGCATGTGCCTTGGGAAAGAAGGGAAGGGTGGTGTTGCTTCTGGTGAGACTGTTGGCATTCCCTCAGCTGACAGTCCTGAGCTCTTGGTAAAGTGGGAGCTTTCAGTCTGGCTTTTCTTAGAGGCCGTCAGCCTTAGGAGAGTCTCTACCTTGACATGATGGAGTGAAGACCTCCCATGACTTAGTCTCTGAGATTCCGCACAGTAAACTCCTTACCATCTAGTTCATTACTATGGCTTCTTACTTCATGTAAGTGATTTTCAGCTGAATTGTCAATTCTGCCTCCTATTACTTAATTGTTAGTAATAGTAGAACTCATTCTATTTTCATACATTTTAAAACTAAATCTTGCCTTGATCTTAAAACTTATCTGATTTTGCTTGTTTTCCTAGGCTAATACTCTTCTTCCCTTACCAACTTAATTCATTATGTCTTGTTATAGCAAAATTTATAATGTATTTGTGTGTGTTATCCTTACTTCAATTACTGACAACCCTAGTATAGTTTTCTTAGAGGTGGTTATCTTATTAGCTGAGTTTAAACTGCTCAGAACTAATTAATAATCTGTAAAGTGGGTTGTTTTTTAAAAAATTTTATTTTAGCATTTCCTTGCTTTCTGGCACCACAAGATATTTCAAATTCATCTTGTAGTTATACCCTGTCCCATCTCCAGAATCAACCATTTCTGCCAGGGGCACTTTTAAAAAATATATATATTTTATTGATTTTTTTACAGAGAGGAAGGGAGAGGGATAGAGAGTTAGAAACATTGATCAGCTGCCTCCTGCACACCCCCTACTGGGGATGTGCCACAGCCATGGTACATGCCCTTGACCGGAATCGAACCCGGGGCCCTTCAGTCCGCAGGCCGAAGCTCTGTCCACTGAGCCAGACTTTTTAAAGAGTGATATTAGAAACCACGGTCTGGGCACTAGATGTGCTTATTGCTATTGGATGTCATTGCCTCTGGGGTTTCTCAGCCGACAGCAGGAAATATATGTGAATATATTAACCTTTGTATGTATACATATCTACAAATATATGTATAAAAGGCTAATATGCTAAGTGTCCAACCATTCGACTGTTTGACCATTTGACCGGTAGCTATGATGCGCACTGACCACCAGAGGGCAGACACTCAACGCACAGACATGGAAACCTGGAACAGACTGATGAATCTCAGGGGGGAGGGGGGAGGGGGGAGGGTGGGAAGAGATTAACACATTAAGCATCCTGTCAGTCACCGGTGACTGACTATACTTTCCTTCTGGAAGACAAAATAGGCTGGGCGCTTAATGTCTTAACCAAAGATCTTATATGCATACTAGGGGCCTGGTGCATGGATTCATGCACCAGTGGGGTCCCTCGGCCTGGCCTGCGGAGATCGGGCCGAATCCATGCCCTGGGCCTCTGACATCCCCCGAGGAGTCCTGGATTGTGAAAGGGCACAGGCCAGGCCGAGGGACCCCACCGGTGAACGAATCCGTGCACTGGGCCTCTAGTTTATATATATACATGTATATAAAAAACATATACATCTCTATATTAAGCTCAACATGAGTGTATACTGATGTTCTCAACTCTAATCCAGTAATACAGATCATTCTAGCCTTTCGCCTTGCTTGTAAATAACTTCCCACTCCGACAGTGAGGAACCTGCCTCTCACCATCCACCCCCTGTTTCATTGTTCAGTTCCAGTATGCGTGTATGGTCCTTGCAGATTCGTAAAGCCATGCCCCTGGGGAAACGGCTTTACCAGCCAGGGTACAACGCTATGTGTTGTTCCTTCTGCCTTTAGTCTTGTGCGCTCCCTCTTTTCCAAGATTGTTAGGTCAGCATCTTCCCATCCTCTTCACGAGGCTTTTTCATACATTTATAGTACAATTAGGTTCTTTTGTCAGTCTGTATTACATCTCTGACCTAAATAACTTTTCTAAAAGTTCACATACATAAAAGTTCATTTTTTTTCTGTAAAGTTCTATGGGTTTTTAGACAGGTATTTTTATTGATTTATTGTTTTGACAAAGTATTGTGTCATGTATTCACGGTTACAGCACCATACAGAATAGTTTCACTGCCCTAAAACTCCCCTGTGCTTCGCTTATTCAGCCTCCCTCTCCCCCCAACCCCCTGGCAACCACTGATCTGTTTACCACCTTTGTAATTTTGCCTTTTCCATAGCTGAGGCCATTTTGTTTTATCAGAGGAAAATGGGTCCCCTAACTCCTCCCAGTGGGTGATGTACACAGATGTCTGCTGGTGGAAACCAGACAGAAAAAAGTGGTTTGGGGTCTCATTGTTCAGCTTGAAGGTTTCACTTTGTGGCCCTATGTGCAGTCTTGTGCCTCACTCCACTTCCCACGGTCCCAATGGTCCCAAGTCCAGAGGCTGTTGGGTTCAATCTCCCCAGAGAATAAACACAGTCTCCTGTCGGGGTGGGAGTGGTGGTCACTCATTGGTCTAGGTTGAGGGGCACGCTTGGGGCCTGCCTGCTTTTTTATGGAGACTTTTGGCCAATCTCCTGTTTTCGCTCTGTGTTGCCTCTCGCTTTTCAGCGGTAGCTGGGCCTCCAGTTCCTGAACCCTTCTAGAGTTACAGATATCGCTGCTCACTCCTCAGCAGATCACCGTCTGCAGGCACGCAGGCTTCCGTGCTTCCTCTGCTGCGCCACTCCTTTCCTGCTGGCTTTCTGGCTTCCAAGATTACGTTCAGATCTCTTAACCTCTGTTTCATTTCTCTCTGTCTTAGTGGGGTTATGCCACGTTTAACCAGAAGTTTCATTTGCTTTTAGAAATTTGCTATTTGGTGCAATTGTAATTACTCTGAAAAAGGTTAAAAAGCCACATTTCCTGGTATGATTTGTCTTTCCTTTATATGTATTTTGGCAATACAGCTCTTGATGTATAACAGAGTTGAGATTTTTTAAAAAGTGTGCAATTGATATCCCCATGAGTATTCCCTGTCTTTTCATGGGCCAGGAATAAACCTATTAAAAAAATGATCAGGCCCTGACTGGTTTGGCTCAGTGGATAGAGCGTTGGCTTGCGGACTGAAGAGTCCTGGTTCGATTCCAGTCAAGGGCATGTACCTTGGTTGAGGGCACATCCCCAGTGAGGGGTGTGCAGGAGGCAGCTGATCAATGTTTCTCTCTCATAGATGTTTCTAACTCTCTATCCCTTTCCCTTCCTCTCTGTAAAAAATCAATAAAATATATATTTTTTAAATGATCAGTGCCATTCTTTTGAAACTTGCTGAGGTTAACATTTTTGCCTCATATGTGGTTGCTCCTATGCAGACATAATAGTGACTGTCACCGTTGGCAGGATTTGGAAGTTTCTACACTGACTTTTATGGAAGTTAGCTTTCTGACAATGTGTTTCTCATTCTTTTTTTTAAAAAAAAAATATTTTTATTGATTTCAGAGAGGAAGAGGAGGGAGAGAGAGAAATATCAGTGATGAAAAAGAATCATTGATCAGCTGCCTCCTGCACGCCCCCTACTGGGGACCGAGCCCATAACCTGGGCATGTGCCCTGCCGGGGAACTGAACCATGACCTCCTGGTTCATAGGTCAACACTCAACCACTGAGCCACGCCGGCCAGGTTGTGTTTCTCATTCTTTTGCAGCAAGTGGAATACCAGCAGGTCAGACGGACTTCTGGACAACTTAACTTTGGACTTATCCTTAAAAAGAATATGGGGCAGAACCCAAGCTCTATTTTCTTTAGTAAAGGAAAATAATATTGATAAAATTCCTAACTGTTCCTATAATTCCAGTAAATGGAACCGGTACCTCTAATGGTTTATGGTATGTTTTACTGAATGCACTAAAGGGCTGCATGCATTTTCTTATCCTAAAGGACCAAATGGGATGAGAAGAAGTAGCAATTTTAATAAGGGGTCCCTAGCCCACCATGGACCATATGCCTTCCCTTATGTGGTCTCATTTACTCTCATTCTCCCACTGAGGTCGCTGTGAACCCTGTACAGGTATGAACTTGGGCCTTCTACTTCAAGGATGGCAGAGCCAAAGTGGGAGCCCAGGCCTGTGCACTTGCCACTGTGCTGCCAGCTTTGGGCTGGGTGTCCAGCTTAGGTCCCATGGTTCTCCTGGCTTTGCATCAAGGTCACTGAGAGTCAGCAGCATGGTGATTAAGCCAGGACTCTGGAGCCAGACCACCCACATTTAAGTATCTATTCCATCATGTTGGGCTCTGTGCCTTAGTTCCTCCATTTGTGAAATGGAGAGAATGATAGTTGCTGTGGGAATTAATATTAGAAACCACCTAGTAAACACTCTCCAAGTGTTTGCTAAATAGGTAAATTCTATTGGACTTTTCGTCCTCTCACCTGCTCAGTGCTTAAAGGAAAGCAAATATTTTCTTTAGACCTTGCCAAAGGCGGGGCTGCACGGACACAGACGTGTGTAGAGGTGAGAGCATTTCCGTTCTTACATGGAAGATTTGGGGCAGATGGGTAACACACTTTAACTGAAATGTCACAGTGCCACCCATCTGAATCCAAGATATGCTTCCACCCAGATATCCTTGAGTAGCTACATAGAGCTTCAATAAGGGTGAGAATAATCAGACAAGAAATGGTAAAATAATTGAATTAGTTTTGTCTTTATAAAATGAGGGGGCAGAGCTGGATGACTCCAAATGCATGTGATCGTTATAATCACTAAGCGTCCTGTTTTAGTAGGCTACCTCGGACCTATATAATGTAGATGCCGAAGATGCCAATCTGCTTAGAAAAAAAGCGGAATGAGGTAACAGATAAAAATCAGCTGTATTGTTTGCCACTAAAATTCCAAAGGCTACCCACCTGGCTCACACACGCCGCCAGGAGATGGCAGATACCTTTGGTTATGCTCTGTTTCCTTTTGTCCACTGGCCAGTGTAACCTGTTGTCCCTGTATTGAATAAATCAATGGCAGTTGGTGCCATACTTAAAAAAATAAGTATTTATTGATTTTAGAGAGAGGGAGGAAGGGAGGGAGAGAGAGAGAGAGAGAGAGGAGAGAAACACCGATGTGAGAGAGTAACCGATCAGTTGCCTCCTGCATGCACCCCAACTGGGGATCCAACCTGCAACCTTGGCCTGTTTCTGCCCTTTTTTTTTTCTTGTAGTTTTTTTTCTTTATTGATTAAGGTATTACATATGTGTCCTTATCCCCCCCCATTGTCCTCCCCCCACTCATGCCCTCACCCCCCTGGTGTCTGTGTTCATTGGTTAGGCTTCTATGCATGCATACAAGTCCTTTGGCTGATCTTCTTCCCTTCTATTGAGGAGGAGAGGTGAGGTAGGATTGAGGTGGAGGTGCCCAGCTGATCTTCATTAATATCTGGTCAGTTGCTAATTTTAGGAATCGGTTCATTAGTATTTGGGAAGTATGGTCAATAATTCCTTTTTTAAAAAAAATATATTTTATTGATTTTTTACAGAGAGGAAAGGAGAGGGACAGAGTTAGAAACATCGATCAGCTGGCTCCTGCACACTCCCCACTGGGGATGTGCCCGCAACCAAGGTACATGCCCTTGACCAGAATCAAACCTGGGACCCTTTAGTCCGCAGGCCGACGCTCTATCCACTGAGCCAAACTGGTTAGGGCAAGAATTTCTTCATTTGCCTTTTTCCACTGGAAAGACCCTGTTGAAATGATATGTCTGTACTTAGTTTCCCAAGTTGTCGGAATTCTGCTGCTACTAATAGTTATCAGTGGAGCATTTATTGCCAGGAGAAAGAACAGAGGCAATATTACGTATTAGTTAAGAGTTGAGCTCTGGTATCGAACTCCTGGGTTTAAGTCCTCACTGTATCATTTACAGGCTTTGCGATTTTGAGTAAGTCACTTCACCTTTTGGGGCCTCAGTGTTCCCATCTAAAAAATGTGAATAGTGAGTGCTCCATCCATGTTAGCTGCTGTTAACACCATTGTTGTTGTTAATGATTTTGTTAGCTGACCAATGACTGGGACCAGTGCAAGGCCCCTTTCTGGGTCTTTCTCAAGTATGATGAGTGAGATGACCAAATAGCTTCATGCTATGAGACGCTTCCCATCTCTAACTTCAGTTTTTCTCTCTGGCAGCAGCTTCCCAGTGAGTTCTGATGACTTCAGTTCATTCTTTCTCTTGGATATTTTTTTCTGGGTCACTACCTGTGAAATCAAGGTTTTCTGGCTTAACATTGAGAATAGATAAACCTTAATCGATTATTTTCCATTACCATGGACCATTAGCTAAGAGATCTGATCTATCACAAATGGAAGAATTTGTTCCAACATTCTTGAAATCTCCCTGCCAGGACAATGTTTAATATAAATATTTTATTGTTGATGAAGATAGTGCTACAAAGGAGCAGAGAGTCACAGAGTTACACTGCGGGGTTGAGGAGAAAAGGGCTGAAGAGGAAAGCCTGAGTGTGGCCATTTGCAGAGCAGCTCAGCTGTTGAAAGTTGGTATTAACACCCAACTTCTCAGAAGCTTTTCCTCCGCCGAGGGGGCTTGGTGGAGCACTGGCTTGAGAGTGTTGCTTAGCAACAAGATGTCAGAGTCAAGCAACCCATCCCCTGCCTCCCTTCCACCAGCCCTCAGCTGCCACCCTGAGGCTCCTATTAGACAATCAAGTGTGCTGGGAGGGAGGGACCAGAGAGAGGGGGCAAAGTTTAGTCATTGAACGAAGCAGCCTGGAAGTATTTAATCTGTAGACCCAGTTCCCCAGCGCCTCCAGCCTGAACTGGAAGTGGGCAGCACTCTGGAGACCAGCGAGCCAACTGCACAGAAGTCTCTGACCACCTCAGGAGAAACCACACTTGGGGAAAATGTTTGCGGTGCACTTGGTGGCGTTTTACTTCAGCAAGCTGAAGGAGGATCAGATCAAGAAGGTAAGGACTCAGGAGGCTGAGAGCGGTCTCATTCTGCACCGACAACACGGATCCCTGCCTACACCTGCGGGGATTGAGAGCTTATTAGAAAACGGGGAGCACAGGACCAGTGAAACACTCATGGAGGGGGAAGAGGACATTGCCTGTTGTCCGGAGCCTGGATCTCACTCAGAGCTTCCTGGCGGATATCGGATGGGAAGGGGATGAGGAGAGAGTCTTCAGAACCCGTCTAAGTGGTTTGGGGTAAGGGGTGTATGAGAGGCGAGGGTAAAAGGAAAGGAGAGTCGTTCTTAAAGAAACGTTGAGAACTTGTAATTTACATTATTTTTTATGTGCTTGAAAGAATAGGAGGAAGGCACCAGAGGGATGGGAGGGTTAATGTACAGTCATCGAAATACTTATTTGCATGTGCTGTTTGCCAGTGGTAGACTACTAACGGCGTGCATTGTTTTGCCACTTTGTCCAAGAAACCTGCCTACAAAATTCATTCCGAGGCTCACCTGGGGGCCATCAGCATTTTCCCAGCTGGCACGAACTCAGCTTGTCACTCTGGCCACTCAGCCTGTCACTCTGGCCACGCCAGCCACCAGCTCAAGGAAGTCCTCCCCGGCAGGTGGACTTAGCCAAGGTCACCCAGGTATTTAAGGTGGTGCTGGGGACGAAGCTGAAGTGCTGGCTCCCCCTCCTGCATCCTTTCCCTGGTGCCCCGATGCCTCTGGGCTTTTCCAACAGACTCTCACTACATCCTGCTCATTAGAGAGTTGGGTTCGAGGTTATAGCAAATGTTAGAATATGATAAACTCACCAGGTTTAACCTGTCCTAGGTTTTACTCGTTGCTTAGATTCATGAAGCCCTTTATGGCTTCTGAAGGAGGTGGGACGCGCTAGGCAGCCCTGCTCAGGACTTCACTTTCTGCTCTTACCTGCTCAGTTATGATGAAACGGGCCCCAAGGGGAGTCTTTGGACCTTGACACCTGTGGTTCTGCAAATGAGTTTCCTTTCCTTGGGCCTCTGTGGCGGTTCATCTTTCGTTACAGCCTCGAATCAGGCGGGTCTGACTGTCCACAGCCCCGTGCAGGCTCAGGAGGCCCCTCTGAGTGGAAACGCAGCCTCCACTGGGTGGTCCAGTTCTGGCTGGAGGGTCAGCCTCTGTCAAGGCCCGGAGCTGACCCTCCCCCGCCCTGTGGGAGGCAAGAGAGCTTGCGAGAGTGACTGAGAAGGGAGAGCCGGGAACACTCTGTAGCCACCTTAAGCTCGTGACTCCCCAGGTGTCAGGAGTCCTGTGGGAGGCTGGTTTATGGGTTTCCAGGATGAGTCACAGCTCCGAGAACACTGCTCCGTGTGCAGGAAACACACCTGGGCAAAAGGCACAGGCGCTCTCCCGGCAGGTAGCCCGGCCCCTCTTTCGTTCCCGTGCTTCCTGCCTCTGGAGCTGCCAAGATCCTGAGCCCCACTTGCTGCTAGGGTTTCTATGCAGACCCTGGAACAACTTTTTAAAAACTCCCTATGCCAACATTAAAACAGAAACAAAACACAACCTAATGGATGGAAGAGAAGGAAGGAAGGAAGGAAAGAAGGAAGGAAGGAAGGAAGGAAGGAAGGAAGGAAGGAAGGAAGGAAGGAAGGAAGGAAGAAGGGAGAGAGAAGGAAAAGGAAGGAAGGAAGGAAGGAAGGAAGGAAGGAAGGAAGGAAGGAAGGAAGGAAGGAAGGGAAAGAAGGAGGGAAGGGAAGGAAGGAAGGAGGGAAGGAAGGAAGGAAGGAAGGAAGTAAGGAGGGAAGGGAAGGGAGGATGGAAGGAAGGAAGGCTACTCTGATAGCTTCCCTTCCAATTCAATATATTGACATTTTTTTTTAGAAATTTTCTTTTTTCTTTAAATATATTTTTTATTAATTTCAGAGAGGAAGGGAGAGGGAGAGAGAGATAGAAACATCAATGATGAGAGAGAATCATTGATCGGCTGCCTCCTGCACGCCCCCTACGGGAATGGAGCCTGCAACCCAGGCATGTGCCCTTGACCGGAATCGAACCCGGGAACTTCAGTCCACAGGCTGACACTCTATCCACTGAGCCAAACCAGCTAGGGCTATATTGACATTATTTGACCTACAGATAACATTGGGCTGGGCCTGGTCACTGACCCGTAAATTGCCCACTCAAAGAAAAGGACTGGTTAGATTTTCAAAGTGTTCTTTTTACAGTTTAGAAAGTCAACATTACGAAAAGTGGAGATGTCACCTTTAATCCCACCCCCCTCACAGCTGTATTTGTGTGTGGAAGCCTGAGTAGTCTTTTCTCACAGCGGATGTTTTTACAGTTATGTTGTACATACAATTCTGGTGGTGTGTCCTTCGCTTACTGTTAGATTGTAACCACTTATGTACATTTCTCCATTTCTTTATGATTATTTTAATATCTAATATTTAATCAAGTTGGCTATACCATAACTTTCCCCTTTTGTTGGACAGGCTATTTTCAAAAATATTTTTTTAACAGTTAAAAAATGATTGGCTCAGTGACTAACGTCAACCTATGAACCAGGAGGTCATGGTTCAATTCCCGGTCAGGGCACTTGCCCAGGTTGCAGGCTTGATTCCCATAGGGGGTGTGCAGGAGGCAGCCCATCAATGATTCTCTCATTGAGGTTTCTCTCTCCCTCTCCCTTCTTCTCTGAAATCAATAAAAAATATTTTTTAAATTGCTATAATAAACCGGTTTGTATTTAATGTTCTCCACCTTTGGGATTATTTCCTAAGGATGGATTCCCAGAAGTGAAATCACTGAGTCAAAGAGTTGAACCTTTTTATGACTTTTTTATTATTGTTACTATATTGTTAATATATTTTTATTGATTTCAGAGAGGAAGGGAGAGGGGGAGAGAGATAGAAACATCAATGATGAGAGAGAATCCTTGATTGGCTGCCTCCTACACGCCCCCTACTGGGGATCGAGCCCGCAACCCTGGCATGTGTCCTTGACTGGAATCGAACCTGGGACCCTTCAGTCCACAGGCTGACACTCTATCCACTGAGCCAAACCAGCCAGGGCTTTTTATGACTCTTGATTCTTAATATGGGACCTTTGGACTATGTGGTCACTAAAGTCCCCTGCAGCTCCCCCATCTGTCATTCCCTAAGCTCTGAGCTTACATTTTAAGTTTGCTCTTCCTCCGTGCTGCTTGCTGGCTCTTTCGTTTAGAAGATATCCCACCTCTAGTTTGTGAGTCACTCCAAAGTGGGCCTGGTTGCTGCCACCCAAGCACCTCCCTCAGTGCCTGAAACATGTATGCCTGGTCACACAGGCCCAACGTCTCCTATCTGAGTCTGAAATATAAGGTTTCTCCCCCCCCTCCCCATGTACGTTTCATTCTTTCCTTCTGAATAAATTAGAAACTGTCCTTAGTTGACACTCTTTCTGTCCTAACTTTAACTTATAGGAGCAGCAGGAGCAGTAAGTAGCCCAGAGCCCTCAGTGATGGTTAAACTGTAGCTCGCTGCCGAAACCGGTTTGGCTCAGTGGATAGAGCGTCGGCCTGCGGACTGAAAGTTCCCAGGTTCGATTCCGGTCAAGGGCATGTACCTGGGTTGCGGGCACATCCCCAGTGGGAGATGTGCAGGAGGCAGCTGATCGACGTTTCTCTCCCATCGATGTCTCTAACTATCTATCTCTCTCCCTTCCTCTCTGTAAAAAATCAATAAAATATATTTTTTTTAAACTGTAGCTCGCAAATGGCCCAAACAGCCTCAAAACCATTGCTTACACGGAGGGATGGCCTGGGGATGCCCAGAGAAGTTCTCTGAGGTTGAGCAAAAATGAGCAATAGGCTTAGGGGCACTGCCTGAGGGGCCCTGGGCGATAAAGGGGTGATGTGGTTCTTGTGCACGTCTCACCCTTCCCAAGCCCCAATTACTCGGGTCACGTCCCTTTTGTTGGTTTCCCATGTGCGTGGCAGCGCCAACCAATTAGTCATGAACAGACTCCGGGCGAACGGAAGTCCTTAATGAAGCGTGACCTGGTTCCGTCCTGTCTTCTCAACACCCTGAAAGCCCGATTGTCCTGTTCTGGTAACGGCCCCTGAGGGTTTTCTGGCCTCTCTCTGGCCCCAAGTCCCTGGAGCCGTGGTTTGTTTCACTGGCTTGGTGTCCGTATTGGCTCCCACCGAGCTGGGATGCCGGCCTCGAGGCCTGTCTGATGGTTGGCACCTGTCCTGCGATGAAGGTTCATGTGGCCCTTGTACTCTTGATATAATTAGTCTGTTGGCTTGTGGTCCTGCACGAAATTGTGAAGCAAAACCAGGCCATGTGGTGAGGACGTGGGGACTGCACTGTAGTCCCAGGGCTGCCACGGACCTGCAGCTGCTCAGGGGCTCTGAGCCTGCTAGGCCTCCTCTCCATAGGGGCAAGGATTCCTGCCTCACCTGGCGCCTCAAGGAACGCCATGGAGAGCAGGTGAGGGACATACGTGACAGCACTTCCTCACAGGGACGCCATGGAGAGCAGGTGAGGGACATACGTGAAAGCACTCTGTAGGCTGCGAGCATGTACTTAGCCTTAGATGAAAGTGTGGGAGGGCAATTCCTGCCCCGGTCAGTAATCCACCCCAGTGAGCCCTGGGGGCCCAGGTTGCCCCCACCACATGATGAGCACAGGGGAGGACGCTGTTCTGCCATTCTTGTTTCTTTATAAATATGTTTTTACTGATTTTAGACAGAGACGAAGAGAGAAGGATAGATAAAAACATCATTGATCATAAGACACTGGGGGGTAGGGGAGGCCAGGGGAATGTCAAGGGCGGGGGGAAAAGGGAGACATATGTAATACCCTTTGTAATACTTTAAGCAATAAAACAACTAAAAAAAAAAAAATCATTGTTGGGCTACCTCCTGCACGTCCTTTACTGGGGATTAAGCCTGCAACCCGGGCATGTGTCCTACCTGGGAATCAAACCAGTGACCTCTTGGTTCATGGGTGGATGCTCAACCACCGAGCTGCACCAGCTGCGCTGTTCTGCCATTCTTTTTTTTTTTTTTAATATATTTTATTGATTTTTTACAGAGAGGAAGGGAGAGGGATAGAGAGTTAGAAACATCGATGAGGGAGAAACATCGATTGGCTGCCTCCTGCACACTCCTTACTGGGGATGTGCCCACAACCAAGGTACATGCCCTTGACCGGAATCAAACCTGGGACCCTTGAGTCCGCAGGCTGACGCTCTATCCACTGAGCCAAACCGGTTTTGGCTGTTCTGCCATTCTTGATGGGACATTGTTACCTTCAAGTGGACGGAGCAGAACCAGTGATTTTTATAACTTCCCTCCATTGGGGGATCCTGGTTACCTGAGTGGTATCATGAACAGACTCAGGGCAATTTGAGCTGGCTTTAGAAATTAAACATCTTAATTAGAATAACCTCAGTTAAAAACAATGGGAGGGGACCGTTCCCCCCCCCCCCCCCACGGGAGTCTGTTCTGTGGGACTCTTCCCCCTCCCTATGTGGGAGTCTGTATTTGTTCTCCAATAAATTTCCACCTTTGCGATACCAAAAAACACCCCCCTTCCCCTTCCCCCCCCCCAAAAGAACACCCAACAACAACAATGGAGATGTGAAGGACTAGATTTTAGAGAGTGCGGCTGGAAACTGAATTTAGCTCCGAGCTTCCTGGCAGCCCGTAAACAAAGGGAAACCTGTTTGGATATATAGTGTCATCATTGGCTGAAAGCAAGCTCCCACGTGTAGGAGTCCCAGGTTCTAGCTATAGCTAGTCTTTTCCAGAGGAGGGACAATGGGACAGTGGTGAGGGCACGGAACTAGGAATTAGAAACCCTGAACCTTTCTTAGTTTTTGTGCCTCCACTGTCCCATCAGAAAAATGGGGGAATCGTTTCTTCCTCAAAGCGTGCCCTTTGGAGGAATAAATCCCACCTTCCCCAGCCTTCCATTCCGTTCTGTTCTCCCAGCTCCCTTCCTTGTCCCCAGCTTGAGGGTCCGCATCACTAAGCGGTCCCCTTGCGACGTGGGCGTGGGCGTGGGAATGTGCAGCAGCCAACCCTGGCCACCCCTGTCCTTCCAGGTGGACAGGTTCCTGTATCACATGCGGCTCTCCGACGACACCCTTCTGGACATCATGGCGCGGTTCCAGGCTGAGATGCAGAGGGGCCTGGGGAAGGACACCAACCCCACAGCCTCCGTGAAGATGCTGCCCACCTTTGTCAGGGCCATTCCGGACAGATCAGGTGAGGGGCTGGGGCTGCCAGGGATCTGAGGGGCTGGGTCCTTCCTGGCCGATGGACCTGAAGTTTGCTCCTGTGCCTTGACTTACCTCTTCAGCCCTCTCCACAGCACCCCCACCTCCGACGCTCTATGCTTAGTCACACTCAATACCCAAAGTTTTGAACCAAGGTTCAAACGTGCCTCACTTTCTCTCTGCCCCCTTAGCCCCACACACTCTGCTCCCTCTCCTGCCGGGACATCTCAGCATTCTTCCCCTGGTCGGTGGAGAGTTCCCTGCCTGCGTCTGGGAAGCACCCCCATGCTGGGCTCGGTGCCTGCCACCTGCTGCGAGTGCGAGTCTCCCCAGTGTCCTGAGCACCTCGCACAGTGCCTGGTGCGTACTGGGCCCCGAAATGTTTGTTGACTGCATATAAATGGCATTTCCTTCCTCAGAATTACTTCACTCCAAAGCATCGAGAGTCTAGGCTAATAGTAAGTATTAGAAGATGCCATGACGTAGAAGCAAGAATATTAAATGATGATATTCAAGAAACCTGGGTTCTAGGCCCAGCTCTGCCGTTCCTCAGTGACTATTGACAAAAGGTATAGACTCAGCTTCTCTATCTGTAAAATGAGGGAGGTGGCCTCTGTATAAATTTTCTGTTGCTGCTGTAATAAGTTACCACACATTTAACAGCTTGAAACAGCACAAATTTATCCTCTTTCAGCTGTGGAGGTCAGAGTGAGAGTGGGTCGCAAGGGCCATAATCAGGGTGTGGGAAGGGCTGAGTGCCCTCCGGGGCCCAGCGGGAGCCTGTCCCTTGCCTTCTCAGCTGCAGGAGGCTCCTGCATTCCCCGCTCCAGCCTCTCTCCACCTCCCAGCCAGCAGCGTAGCATCTTCCAATATGTCTCTGCCTCGCCCTTGCGCCTCTTCCTCCCTTAAAGACCCTGTGATTTACCTGATGCCCCTCAGATCATCCATGATCTCCCAACCTCGAGCTCAACCGATGAGCAACTTTGATTCTGTCTGCAACCTAAATCCCCTCTTGCCATGCTAACGTATCCACAGGATCCGGGGATTAGGTTGTGGGCCTCTCTTTGCTTACCACAGTCTAGAGACCTCTAGAAGGAATCTTTGAGGTTCCGTACACTCCTCCGTTCTCAGCCTCTGGGAAGCCATAGGAGGAAGGAGCTGGTGTCTGCCAGGCACCTCCTGTGGTCCTCACTGTCTCACACAGTCCCCACAAGAACCGTGGTCAGATGAGATACCGAGGACCAAAGGGGTTCCCCAGTGTCGGGGTCCCAGTGCTCCAACCAAGCTCCAGTGGGGGCTTTGGGCTCTTGAAGAAGCCGGGATTAAAGTTTAAGGGCCTTCCGGGCCTGTGATTGGATTAGCCAGGTTCTGGGCCCCTTTGGGACAATGCCTGGGTCAGAGTCGTTAGGCTCTGCCGTTTGAGGGGCCCTGGGAGCTGTGATGAGAGAGACCTGTTCCCTGGCAGGCGGGTGGGTGCGTAGGGTGGGCCGTGTACCGCCCGGAGGAGCATAAGCTTTGGAGAGAGACTGTGCTGCTTTGACATCTTGCCTGGTTCCTGGTACTTTTGCTCTGAGGGTGACGAGGGGACTGTGGTCCTTGACGGGTCACCCAGCTGCTCGGAGAAGCACCTGAGTCATGGGGTGTGTGTGTGGGGGAGGCACCAGGGCAAAGTCCCCCTGGCTTCCTGTGCTGGGCTCCTCCTGCAGAGGTGTGTCCCCAGAGGCATCAGAAAGTGGCCTTTGATGGTCTGGAGCCTGCGGCCGGATGTGCTTTCCAGAAGGTTTGGAAGTGAAACTGACCAAGTTTCAGACACCCCCTCCTCCTCAGGCCAGGAGACATACCTATGCTCTTCCCTGTCTCCTCAGAGCTCTCCTCACACAATAGCCCTTACCTGACCCTGCTCCAGGGGGTCCCTGCACCCAGAGGCCTGGGCAAGTCCACTGCACTCCTGTCCTCACCAACTTCAGGGTCATTGGGAGCAGATGAGGCAGGGGTGTTTCAAAGTCTCCAGAACGTTGTCCCAAGTCCCAGTAACTCTGTGAGCTGGTGGTGGCATTTCATGATTCCTCACCAACAAGCAGAACTCTGCTGATCCCTCAGGCCTGCATTTCAGAAATGTATAGAGTTTCCGGAGAAATCCCTCTGAGTGCTCCCACTGCAGGGCCTGCGCCTTTCAACCGAACCCACCCGAGACGGGTGGCCTGTGTGAGCTTTAGTTCCAGTGTTTCAGCCAGGGACCTGCAATGGGTGTTCTTACAAAAGTGCCTTAAAATTGTTGTTATTGCAACATGTCAGTTGACTAGCAATTTCCCTCTGTGTCTATTTCTTTTTTTTTAAAATATATTTTATTGATTTTTTACAGAGAGGAAGGGAGAGGGATAGAGAGTTAGAAACATCAATCAGCTGCCTCCTGCACACCTCCTACTGGGGATGTGCCCGCAACCAAGGTACATGCCCTTGACCGGAATCGAACCTGGGACCTTTCAGTCTGCAGGCCGACGCTCTATCCACTGAGCCAAACCGGTTAGGGCCTCTGTGTCTATTTCACAAGGAGTGAATCTGAATGGCCAGCTGGGGCCAGGGGCTACAGTCAGGGGTCAGATTTTCCCAGGCCGGGGGTCACATGGCACAAACAAGGCCACTTGGGGGCCTGGGTTTCTGGGCATGGCGTTTCACTTACGTGTGCCTTCGGCATACATCATGACACCTGCCGGGCACATGCGGCCACTTCTCAGGCGATTTTATAGAGAGGCTTGTTGGTTCAAAGGTTTGCACACCAGAGTTCTCATCCCACACCTGCGGCTGACGCTGAAGACACTGGCAGGGTCCTGGGCAGGACTTCTGTCTGGATCCCAAGGTGAAGTTGTTAAGAGGGGCTGTCATTTCTCCTTTTATTAATCGCATCTGCCTTGCGCTGGGCTGGGTGGTGTTATTTTCTCATTTTGAAGCAACTCTGGCCCCAAATATTGAGCATCCTTGGCCCTTGAGGGCCGTCATTTGGTCCCCGTCTCCCTTCCCTCCTGGAGCATTTTGCCTCTGCCCTTGAGACAGAGGCTTGTATGGGGCTGTTTCTCTTCCCTGCACTCGCCCTCCCTTCCCTCCAGGCCTTATCTAGAATAGGCCCCGCCCTCACGGCCCACCTCTCCTACCGCCTGCCTGAAGAGTGGGCAGGCCATGAGAGACTTGGGTCACCCCCCCCCCCCCCCCCCAGTTCTGCCCCTTAATGGGAGGGCTCAGGTCAGTGGCTGCACTTCTGCAGCCCCAGTGAGTGTGCACAGTGACACCCAGCTCACACCTGGGGTGGTTGTGAGACTCAGTGACATTTCTTACCCGTCCAACTTCTCATGCACATCTTGCCATGTAGCAGACCCTCCATATCTGAAACTTTTTTGTTTGTTTTTTAATAGAAAATGGGGAGTTTCTTTCCCTGGATCTTGGAGGATCTAAGTTTCGAGTGTTGAAGGTGCAAGTCTCTGAAGAGGGGAAACAAAAGGTCCAGATGGAGAGTCAGTTCTACCCAACACCCAATGAAATTATCCGCGGGAACGGCGAAGAGGTACGGCGCAGGGCTCTGTGGAGTGCAGGGACCTTGTCGGTGAGCGGCTGCGCTGTAGCCCAGGGCCCTGTGCTTTCTCTCCTCTGCAGCTGTTTGAATACGTGGCTGACTGTCTGGCAGATTTCATGAAGACCCAAGGGCTGACGCATAAGAAATTGCCCCTGGGCATGACCTTCTCTTTTCCCTGCTGGCAGACGAAATTGGAAGAGGTAAGGCCTGGCTGGGGAGGGGAGAAGCTGTGCAGGGTTTGGAGTTTGGGGCTGGAGAATGTGTAGGAGTCAGGTCGGGAACAGGGGGCATCGGCAGGAATTCTCTTGCTTGTTATTTCCTTTTTATTCCTGTAAACGATGAAGTGAAAATGTGAGACAGAGCACTGGTTAACGTGCTGCCTTGATTTTACACCCACGTGGGCACAGCACAGGAATGAGTGGTTTTCACCCGTAGCTCAGTGGTTCTCAGACCTCGGTTGCGTCAGAGTCTGCTGGAGGGCTTGTTAAACTTGGGTTCTGGGCCCCAGCGGGGCTTCTTAATCAGTGGGGCCTTAGACTTGCATTTCCAACAGGTTCCCATGTGATCAGGATGCTGAAGGTCTGAGATAAGAGGGGCAAGGCTCAGGGAATCTCTCACCTCTGCACCCTTAGGAGGAGGGTCGAGGTAGGGCCGCCGGGGTGACAACAGAGCAGACACCTACCCTGGGATGTGGTCTCAGCTGCGCCACTAGCCTGCTGAGGGCTCAGGCAATTCATCTCCATGTGCCTCCAATTTTCAATAGGGAGATGTCAAACCCAATTTTATGTTCATCTGTGAAAATAAATAAGGTCCATGTAAAAGGAGAATAAACTTTCTGGGGCCAGGGGTCACGGTCAAGAGTCAGGTCTTCCCGGGCCACACCTGTCTGGGGTGGGGGCCCATGATCCCCTGCGGGACATACCGGTCGTGACCCCAGCTGACCATCATTTCCTGGACCATCTAGATATCACAGACTGTCCATCCAGGGATTCGTTTGATATTGTTGACTCTGGGTGACGGAGGGTGGAAAGGAAATGGGTTTTCACGTCCCACAGACCTGGCTTTGAATCATTGTTTGGAAAGTTGTGTTGCCTGGGCCATTCGTGGCTTATTGAGCCCCTGGTGTTCTCATCTGTAAAACACGGTTCATGGTATTTACCTGCTGGGCCAGGTAAAGCCCAGACAAAACACCTGCAACGCCCAGCTCTGTGCCTGGTGCCCAGTGGTCGCTGCAGGTGAGGACGGCTGTCCCTGTGGGACTTTCTCTCCCCGAGTTGTACCTTGTCCCCATTTCTGCGATGCTTCTGGAGGGCGGCACTGTTTTGTGTTGTTCTTCCTCTCCGCCCCAGGCTCTGGCTCCGAGTCCTGGTTTACTCGGCGCCCGATCACTATCTGACAATTGAAAGGCGTCATCAGTCATT
>NW_005872141.1:51235-57090 GCF_000147115.1 Myotis lucifugus
TGACTTACGAGTTTAATTCGTCCGAGACAAGCTTGTTAAGCAGCTCGTTAACTCAAATTACTCTGTCAACTCAATGCAAAAAATCGGCCGAGAGACAGCTGGTATTTCAAAAAACTCGTTAGTCGGGACACTCGTAAGTCAAGGCCCCACTGTAATAATAAACACTGTTCCTCAGATTTTAACACTATATCTTGTACTATGTGAACTCTTTATGTGTATTATCTCATTAAAATAAAAGCCAATCATCTGAGGTAGATATAATTATTTTCACTTTATATTTGAGAAAAACTGCAGCTCAGAGAGGTTAAGAGACTTGTCCGAGGCCACACAGCCTAAAGAGACTCAGCCCAAGCTCAAAACCTTCCTGATCAAATTGCCTTTCCAGAAAGACACAGCTCTAGAACTTGGTTTAAAATGCCAGGAAAGCATTTTGACCCATTTGTGTCATATTCCAATAAGGATTTTTCAAGTGACATTTAAACTAGGGAAGGGTGCTTGATTATATCAAGGAAGTGAGGACTGCTTTTTCTCATCAGCCTTAAGTTGAATTACTTGTATTTTATAAAATGTCCTCCCAACTGCCTCTCAGTGAAGTCGAAGGTCAGGGAGAAAAGCTTTACCCAGGAGATGAATGAACAGTAATAACGGAGTGGGCACAGCTTTGAGCCATGATTCTGCCGCAGCTGTCGGCTTTGTGACACTAAGACACAGGCTCTTGGGGAAGGAGGTCTGAGCGGCCATGTAAGTGCAGAGGAGGTGGGCGGGGGAGCCTTCAAGAGGAGGTCTGGCTGAGGGGGCTTCTTCGTGAAACGAAAAAATGATTAAAGACGCTAAGGGCCTGGGAATTAAAAGAGGAGGTCACTCTGTTCATTTTTTTTATATTTATTGATTTTTTACAGAGAGGAAGGGAGAGGGATAGAAAGTTAGAAACATCGATGAGAGAGAAACATCAATCAGCTGCCTCCTGCACACCCGCTACTGGGGATGTGCCCGCAACCAAGGTACATGCCCTTGACCGGAATCGAACCTGGGACCCTCCAGTCTGCAGGCTGACGCTCTATCCACTGAGCCAAACCAGCTAGGGCTCTGTTCATTTTTTTAAAAATGAGGGAACAGAAAAGTCTTAGCTGAAGAGAAGTTTCTGTGTGTTTCTAATAATAAAAGACAATAGAAATCACCTGTCATCCCAATCTTCAGAGATACCCACTACTAGATTGTGGGTTTTCCCTCCAGTCACGTCTATATTAAATATTGATGCTATGCTGTATATGTAGTTTTTAAAAATATAGTTCTATGAACTGCTTTTCCCCCACCAACTGTACATCACAAGCATTTATTCCCCACTCCTCCATGTATCCTCCCCCAACAGGTCCCACGCTGTCCCAGCACCTTTTTGGTGGGGACGCCGCCCCTCAATGTCTTGGGTGAGGCAGGGATGTTACCCTAGCACAGTGATGGCGAACCTATGACATGCGTGTCAGAGGTGACACGTGAACTCATTTTTTTGGTTGATTTTTCTTTGTTAAATGGCATTTAAATATATAAAATAAATATCAAAAATATAAGTCTTTGTTTTCCTATGGTTGAAAATATCAAAAAATTTTTGTATGTGACATGGCACCAGAGTTAAGTTAGGGTTTTTCAAAATGCTGACACGCCGAGCTCAAAAGGTTCGCCATCACTGCCCTAGCCTGTGAAGGCAGAAGTTAGGGAGAGTGGCCACTAGGCGGCGCTGTGGTGCAGGGGGAAAGCCAGGTCGCCAGTTGGGAGTCCCGTCTGAGCTCTATCCTTCACTCCCTGTGAGACCTAGAGTGATTTCCCTCCTCTAAGTCTCAGCTTCTTTATCCACAAACTGAGGGGGGTGGGAAGATGTGGTCAGGGTGTTTGTGAATCTGGGCTCAGCTACGCTCAACTGTGTGGCCTTCATCTCCATGATCTCGTCCAGCCGGAAAAATTCTATGATTTTTTGCTAGCTTAGACATGAAACTCGTGGGAAACCCAATTTTAAGCAAATCATTGATAATGCAAAATGAGAACCATTTTTCTAAGTTGCAATTAAGTTCCTGAGGGAGTTCTGCAAGGCAACACCACGTTAGTCCTGTTTTGTGGAGCTGGCAAACCTTACATTCTGCACACATATGATCAGCCACACAGCAGGCATTTCCGTCAGAGCATTCCTGTGACAGGCAGGGGAGTGGCCTTTCCATTTTACAGGTGAGTAAACCGAGGGTCAGAGAGTTAAGGGCCTTGTCCGATGTCCCTGAGCCCGTGTCCTGACTCTTTAGCATCGTTCTTCCTGCCACTGCATGTAATGTTCCAAACTGCTCAGATGGGAATGATAAAGATCTATAATAATAAAAGCGTAATATGCTAATTAGACTGGACGACCTTCTGGACAAAGCCAGGGCTGCAAGGGAAGCCCGGGTCCCAGGTGCCAGAGCGGGGAAGCCGGTGCCAGCAGCTGGGGGGAAGGAAGGCCTACTCTTGCAGGAATTTTGTGCATTGGGCCTCTAATGTTTAAATATTAGCAAAGGCCTCTGAAGAAATACTGAAAGAATTGGGCGATGCAGCTTAAAGAAGAGAAGACAGGGAGTTGCACTTTAAGCATAAAATCCCTGCAGCTCATGTTCAGAGCTGAACACCTTCTTTGTTTTGACTGGATCTGAATTCTTCCCCCAGGGTGTCCTGCTTTCATGGACCAAGAAGTTTAAGGCCCGGGGAGTTCAGGGCACAGATGTAGTGAGCCGTCTAACCAAGGCCATGAAAAACCACAAGGTAGGAATTTGCTCAGCTCCCAGTCCTAGCCGTCTCCTGAGGGCGGGTCACACGGTGCCTGCCCCTGAAGGAGGGCAGGGAGAGGAGCACTGCAATGCAGGTGCCGCACTTCGGATAAACCCACGGGGGAGCCTTGGTCTGTGGACCTTGTTCCAGTTACTGTTGAAAGTGGGCCCCACTGCCCAGGGACCTCCCCATTTGCACAGCCCCTTCAGGGGTCCTGGTTAGACCCCCTGCTGTGTGTGATGCTCCAACTCCTACCTCTCGCTGAGACTTAAAATATACAGTGGGGCCTTGACTTACGAGTTTAATTCGTTCGAGATCGAGCTCGTTAAGGAGCTCGTTAAGAAGCTCGTTAACTGAAATTACTCTATCAACTCAATGCAAAAAATCGGCCGAGAGACAGCTGGTATCTCAAAAAACTCGTTAGTCGGGACACTCGTAAGTCAAGGCCCCACTGTACTTTCTTTCCAGTCCGGCTCTCTAGGCCACTTTCCACGCTCCCTTAGTTGGACTATTTGTTGAATAAATGCTATAACCGCTTTCCAGTCCGGCTCTTTGCCAGTGGAAAAGCACACAAGTGAACCCAGATGATTTGTCACCCCGACAGCAAGAGGACTGTTTTGATGTGAACCCTTCCGTCTTTTAGTCTCTTTAAAGCTGTGATCGTGTTCTCTTGAAGTCTGTTTTTCTCTTATTGTTTTCATTTTACTTTAAAACACTCCCTCGAACCTTGGGGAATGTGGTGCAGTAACCCAGGGTGACTTGGCGGAATGGGAAACCCGGGTGGGGACTTGCCCACAGCTGAGGACCCGAGTGTCTCCTCCTGAGAACACCATTGCTTCCCGGACAGACATGTTCTGCTCAGGGTCCCGCAGGCGAGGGCTGGAGTCCAGGTGGTCTGTCCCTCCTCTTCCTCGGCACAGGGGCCATCAGCCATACCGCAGCAGCATGGCTTCCCCCACGAGCTCCCAACTGCTCGTTCTCTCACCGAGACCCCTGACCTTGACAAAGGCCTTGCTCCTTCCAGGCAGGCCCCATAGGCAGGATCTAAGGACTTTCTCAACAGTCACCTTCACTGCTTTTGCTTTCTCCGTGGGGACAGACAGAGGGATGACACTCCCTTCCCACCCACTAACGCTTGTGTTCCAACAGGACATCGATGTGGATATCCTGGCCTTGGTCAATGACACCGTGGGGACCATGATGACCTGTGCCTATGATGACCCCTCCTGTGAAGTTGGAGTCATCATTGGTAACTCAGTCTGACTTGCTTTTTGGGGATGCGGGTACGGGGCTGGGTTGGAGCTTAGTTTCAGCAAACTCTGAGCAAATTCTGTGGGAAGGGGACTGGTGCTTTCTGCTTAGGAGAAATAACAGAGGACGATGAAAAATTCATTCGTTCACTCAACAAGTGCTTGCTGGGTGCCTACTGTGTGTCAGGCCCGTCTCTGCACTGGGGTCTCAGGGTGAGTTAATACTCAGGGTCTCTGTGCTCGTGGGGCTTTCCGTGGGGAGGTGCGTGAAGGGCCAAAGAGGCCCAAAGGAGTAAGATCATGTCAGGTGGTGCTGACTGTGAGGAAGGAAATGCAGCAGGGCAGTCACCAAGAGTGAGTGTGAGGTGGTCAGGGCAGGACGCTCTGAGGGGTACATTTGAGCAGGGACCTCAGCAACGAGGAGGAGGGAGCGAAGTAAATCCAGAGGCGAGTCCTTGGCAAAGGAAAGAGGACACCTCTGGCCTCTGAGATGGGACTGAGTCTGGGTGCTCGGGGAAGCACCCTGAAAGGCGGAATGGCGGCTGCATCTGGTGAATGGAGGCTGGGAGTAGTAGGGTATTCAGGTTGGAGAGAGTGGACGGGACCGGGCATAGGTCACAGACACAGTCATGGAGGGTCTTTGGCTTTTGCCCCAAAAGAGACAGGAAGGCACTGGAGGATGCTGGGGGGATGGATAAGTGGGGTGCGCATTTTTAAAAAGCTCGTTTTGGCTGCTGTGTGAAAAGTTGACTATTGGGGGCAACAGTGGAAGCAAGGTGACCGGCCAGGAGACCATTGCACTGTGTAGGTGAGACGTGTGGAGGCCTGGGCCAGGGAGTGGCGGGCAGTGAGGTGTCCAGGGGGTGGGTCCCCGAGCTGGGAGGGGCTCTCCTGGAGGGTCCGGGAGAAGGCCGTCTGGGGGACAATTGAAGCCAAATGGATGGGATTTATAGGCTGTTCTTGGATATGCCCTTCCACCTCCCCATCCCTTTACTGCTGTTGGAAAAAGTTTTCTGCTTGGTTTTTTCTTACTTTCTAACTACATTCTCCTGAGCCTGACTTTCCCAAAGGGCAGGAGCTTTACCCCTGAGGGGCTTGATCCGCCTCCCCCCTCCCCCCGTCTCTGGAGCCCACACCTCAGCATGGACCGGCATGTCCATCAGCCACTGTCACTGTGCTGTCTTCGTGGCTGGGTCAGGTAACCCGGCACAGTGACGGTGTGCAGGGTGCGGGCCATGCCTAACAGTGTCCGTGCTTTCCTGAGAAAGTGCTGAGAAAGTGTGCCCAGATGCTGCATTACATTTTGCTTTTCTGCCTTCTTGTTTCTCATGCTGGCTTTTAAATCCTCACACCACAGGGTCGGCCAGGAAGACGCTTACTTTCGTTTTTTTAAGTAGCTTTATTGAGGCATAAAACTTTTCTCATTTCAGTACAATTCAATACATTTTAGTAAGTTTACAATTTTGTAACCATCACTCCTATTTCATTTTAGAACATTTCCATCACCCCAATAAGTCCCACCTGCAGTCACTCCCCCAATCCTCGTGTGTGTGTTGGAATAATGAAATTTTGCTTTCTTATGTGATAGCTAATCACTGTCAACGACAAGGATGTAGAGTAGGCAGGGAACAATTCGTGGCAGGTCATGAATAGAGAATATTTTTACTACCAAATAGAGAAGAGGTTAGGTAGCTGGGGGAAGGGGGTTAAAAATTACTGTGGGTTGGTAATTTAAAATATATCAGGTTGGGTGAACTCATCCTCCTCTTTGCAAATGTGCATTGTCAGCTCTCATACATATTCGTTAGGGACTTCTTCAGGACT
>NW_005872141.1:57266-101099 GCF_000147115.1 Myotis lucifugus
GAACCAGCCCCCGATCAAAAGCGCTGTGCGGTGTATTCCTAGAGCTCTCAGGGCTAAGGCCCTGTGCGGTGGATCCGAGAGCTCACAGGTCTAAGGGCTGTGCGGTGTATTCCTAGAGCTCTCAGGGCTAAGGGCTGTGCGGTGTATTCCTAGAGCTCTCAGGGCTAAGGGCTGTGCGGTGTATTCCTAGAGCTCTCAGGTCTAAGGGCTGTGCGGTGTATTCCTAGAGCTCTCAGGTCTAAGGGCTGTGCGGTGTATTCCTAGAGCTCTCAGGGCTAAGGCGCTGTGCGGTGTATTCCTAGAGCTCTCAGGTCTAAGCGCTGTGCGGTGTATTCCTAGAGCTCTCAGGTCTAAGGGCTGTGCGGTGTATTCCTAGAGCTCTCAGGTCTAAGGGCTGTGCGGTGTATTCCTAGAGCTCTCAGGTCTAAGGGCTGTGCGGTGTATTCCTAGAGCTCTCAGGGCTAAGGGCTGTGCGGTGTATTCCTAGAGCTCTCAGGTCTAAGGCCCTGTGCGGTGTATTCCTAGAGCTCTCAGGGCTAAGGCGCTGTGCGGTGGATCCGAGAGCTCTCAGGTCTAAAGCTCGGGCAGGTCAGAGCTCTCTGCCTGCCCAGCGGAGAGCCTGCCGTCTGTGCATCTTCCCTCTGACCCCTTGTTCAGGCACCGGCACCAACGCGTGCTACATGGAGGACATGAGCAACATCGACCTGGTGGAAGGCGACGAGGGGAGGATGTGCATCAACACCGAGTGGGGGGCCTTTGGGGACGACGGGGCCCTGGAAGACATCCGCACGGAGTTCGACCGGGATCTGGACCTCGGCTCTCTCAACCCGGGGAAGCAGCTGTGAGTGCCCCCCCTCCTGCACCCCCCCCCCCGCCCCACCCTGCCCTGTGCTGGAGTCTGGGCATCGGCATCGGCACCAGGAAACACCCAGTCCCTCGGGGACACTTGATGCCTGGGAGGCTTTCAGTTGTGACTAGTTACCCGTCCCAGTGAGTGTGTGAGGCCAGGTCTGTATTTCAGTTTCGCGGGGCAGATGAGGGAAGTGACACCAAGGATGTGCAGTGGTTTGCCTCCACCTCATTGGGTCCGTGTGCATGGAGCATGTGTGTGCGAGGCAGGGGCGACCCAGGTGGCTCCGGTCTTGACCTCTGGGTGCGTTTGGTGAGTGGCCACCAACGGACCAGTGCAGCCCGAGAAAGCAGGATCAGCCAAGTGCCTCGCTGTGTTTCCAGGGCTCCCGACACGCTGCTGCCTCGGAGGCCTGGCCCACAGCACCTGGTGACTCCTCCCAGCCTTGGGCTCCCGGCCCTTTCTCAGCCCTCACCCCACACCTCCTGCCGTGGAGGTCCCGGGGCTGCCTCAGGCTGTCTACACGCCGCGCTCCCTGAAGGCAGGCTGCACACGCAACTTCTCTTTCCTGCCTGCACGTACACATTATTGCAACTCATTAAGTGTTGCATGAAAAAAAAACTAAACTTAAAAAAAAATAATTTCAGACTTATAGAAAAGTTGTGAATATCATATGAAGTTCCCCTTCATTCAGATTTCCTAAGTAGTAACATTCTCTATGTTTGTGTGTATATGTCTCTATACACATAAATACACACGTCTGTGTGAAATTACTTTTCTGAACCTTTGAGACTAAGTTGCAGACATAACATCCCTTCACGCCTCAATACGTCAGAGTGTATTGCCTGAAAACAAGTACCTTCTCTTACATAAACTAAGTATAATGATCAAAATTAGGGCATCAACACGTAGTAAGTTCAATATCTAATTTACAGACCTGATTCAAAATTCACCAGCTGGCCCACGAATGTCCTTTATCAAAAAGAAACAAGTGGTCCTGGCCCAGGCTCCCACCCAGGATCGCACACTGTGTTTTCTGCCAGGTCTCTTTAGCCTCCTTTCATCTTGAACACTTCTGTGGGATCTCTGTTTTTCACGATCTTGACATACAAAGCCATTTATTTTACAGAATGTCCCTCAGTTTGGGTTTGTCTGATGTTTCCTTGTGATTAGGTTCTGGTGATGGGTTTTTGGCAGGAACTTCCCACATGACGTGTGTCTCTGGAGGCACGTGTTTGCTCAGTTACTGGTGATGCTACCTGAACCACCTGGTTAAGGGGAAATGCAACAGTTTCTCCACCATATGTTTACTATGAGTCCCTCTGGAATGAGTGTCTGGTGAAGATAGTTGGGATTATGGAAACATCCTGTTTCTCATGAAACCTTCATTTTCTAGCTTCAGCATCCATGGATGAATTCCAATGCATCATTTCCTCTGTTCATGCATTGTTATTTCACTGTGAGAAGGAGCTTTCTTATCCGCTCCATTGATCTAGTCAGACCAATATGGACACATAGAATTGTTTTATTTCATAGGTTATAATTTCTTCCCATCATTATTTATTTTGATGTTCAAATGTTTCACACTTGGCCAGTGGAACCCCCACAAGCTGGTCCCCACATCCTTTGACATGTTCCCCTCACCTCTTTTCTCCTGGCCCAGAAGAAGATGGTGTCTTTGCCCAGCCCCGGCCCTGGGATCAAACCATTTTTCCAAGAAGCCTGGTGAAAAGTACCTCCTAGAAAATATTTAAACACAGAACTGCACACCTGGAAAGTAAACTCCTGCTTTGGATGCACCTGCTCCCCAGCACCCACCCCTTTCCCTGGAGATGCGGAGCAGTCCTGGCCCAAGGAGTTGACCATCCTCGCCCTCTCCCTTTCACTTAAAATAATTTCCGTTCTCTCAAAGCCAACCTGGATTTCTGTTGCCTTCTGCTTCTGCAATGTTCTAAATTTTTTTAAATAATGAAATAGATTAGGAAACAGGGTGTCCTTGATTTCCTATCTTATTACATTTGGAGAATAAACATTCTAGTTAATAGTTTACCTGGGAAATGATTAGTAATTGCCCGATGGATGCGGACTCAGGTGTGGGCAGCCTGGTGGGGTAGTTCACCCACATTATTGTGGCACCTCCCTGAGCTAGCTATCCAAGGCCAGTCACAGACACAGCATCTTTCTCTCGGGAACAGAAGCATGGTGTGGGAGCTGGAAGCGTCTGAATTTGGCTTTGTCACGCCATGATTGGGACAGTGTGAGTCTCTAAAGTTGAGATTCTAATGCCTAATATGAGGATGACACCGCATGGCCAGGCGTGATTGGGATCAAGCGCTTTGTGAGCAGGAAAGAATCTTAGGTCTCCTCTAGTCTAGTCCCCCCTACAGGTGAGGAGAGGGCACCCCAAGCTGGGACGGGGACCGAGGCCTCCTCACCTGGGAGCAGCCCCTCCACTGCTCAGGCTCCGGCTTTGGGAAAGGATGCTACATAATCAGAGCCGTTCCTGCCACTGATCTGCTCACCAAACTGTAGGTTTGAGAAGATGATCAGCGGCCTGTACCTCGGCGAACTGGTCAGGCTCATCTTGGTGAAGATGACCAAGGCAGGACTCCTGTTTGGCGGCAAGAAGTCCTCCAGTCTCCACACTAAGGGCAAGATTGAAACACGGCACGTGGCTGCCATGGAGAAGTAAGCTCTGGAGGGTCCCTCCCACCTGGACGCGGAGTCTTCGTGCAGGGTGGGCGGCCAGGGCGGTCTTCTCATGAGAAGGGTACAGTGGAAGGGAAGGGACCAGGTCTTCTTTCTCATCAGGGTGATTTATTTTTATTTTTTTAAATATATTTTTATTGATTTCAGAGAGGAAGGGAGAGGGAGAGAGAGTTAGAAACACTGATGATGAGAGAGAATCATTGATTGGCTGCCTCCTGCACGCCCCCTACTGGGGATCGAGCCTGCAACCCAGGCATGTGACCTTGACTGAAATCGAACCCGGGATCCTTCAGTCTGCAGGCTGATGCTCTATCCATTGAGCAGGGCCTCACCAGGATGATTTTAGACCTGATTACAGCTGAGGAGGGTTAGCAGTGCCTGTTGTGACTCAGCTGTGGCTTCTGGTGGGTTTCATCAGCCTGGGAATCGGCCGACGGAGGTCTACCCTCCTCATGTTTTGTTGCCTTCTGCTTCCCCTAACGCTGTGATTTTTAAAATGTTTAGGGTCACAGACCCCTTTGAGGATCAGATTCAAGTTCTGCACCTTTTCTTCCCAAAAGGCACATTTGCACACAATTTTACTTATGATATCAGGGCATCCTTAGACCCATTAAAGCCCACTCATGGAATCCAAGTTACGAACTCCTGTCATAACAAGAGCCTTCTCTACCTGGTCCTGCTGGGGGCTGGCTTTGGCTTTGGGGATCTGAGACCTCACACACAGGTCCCTGCAGTGGGCATGGCCCCAGCCAACTTATGTCCGGTTCCTCCGGCGGAGAAACCCTGGCATTGCCCTGAGCTTTGTAATCAGTTTAGATTCTGAGCTCAGCGAAATGGCGTGTGACTCCCAGCGTCCGTATTTGTGCAGAGCTTGGCAGGGACTGAGTTTCGGTGAAAGGCAGTATAGTACACGGTATAGTACAAGGTGGGTAAAAGGGTAGACTCTAATCTAACTGCCTGAGTTCAAATCCCGAGCCTTGCACTTACTAGCTGTGTGACTGTGGACAAGTTACTAGCCCTCTCTGTGCCTCAGGTCCCTTCTTCTGAGCAATCGGGTAATGACAGAATTCCCCCAGGAGTGTTGTGAGCGTTGAGTTAATACCTGTCAAATCCTTAGACAAGTGCTGGCGCATAGGGAGCTCTCAACAAGTGGTGGCTCCTATGATCCCTCCTGATGTTGTTGTTAGTAGATTACTATGTGCCAGCCTGTTTCTTTTCACGGCCCTGAGAGGTGAGAAAGCTGGTTCTCTCCATGGAGGGAAAAGGGCGGTCCTCTCATTCCTGTCCCCGGCCAGGTATAAAGAAGGCCTTGCCAACACACGAGAGATCCTCACGAACCTGGGCCTGGAGCCTTCGGAGGCCGACTGCATCGCGGTCCAGCACGTCTGCACCATCGTCTCCTTCCGCTCGGCCAATCTCTGCGCGGCGGCCCTGGCGGCCATCCTGACTCGCCTCCGGGAGAACAAGAAGCTGGTGCGGCTCCGGACCACGGTGGGCGTGGACGGCACCGTCTACAAGATACACCCTCAGTGAGTGCTGCTGCGGCCACACCCCGCGCATGAGCCTCCCTGGAGCAGGGTCCCCTTGTGCTCCAACTGCGCTGCTTCCCTGGAACCAGCGTCTCCCATTGGTTCTGAGAATTCAGGGGAAAGGCTGAATTCAGAGGCTGCATTCGGCTAGCTGTCTGGGTTGCTTTGGTGAGGGGTGGCTTGGGGGGGAGGGGGGTCACTCTTAAAGAAATACGCTGCTAAAGCCAATTGCCTGACTAGCAAGGCCAGCCATTTCTGTGTTTAGCCATCTGGCCACCCTTCTATCCATCTATTCATCTATCTGTCCATGACTATTGAATACCTACTGTGTGGGAAGACTGGAAAAATACACCCAGTTATACATGGGGGAAATCAGATGACAGAGGTTGCCAAGTTCATGTGAAGGATTCTGGTAGGAAACACGTGGACACGAGAATTTCCCAGAAGGAGGGAGTGCACACGACTCTCTGGCTAACAGAGGTGGTACTGGGAGTCAGGCGGGTACCCCCGGAAGGAGCTGGGAAAGCACTTCCCCTTTGGGCAGCGATAATGTTTGGCCAACATGTTATGCATGGACATGCCCTACCAGTTGAAATATTGGTGGTAAAATAGCTACTTCCTCGAGCCTCCCAAGTGTCCTGTCCACTGCCCCAGCTGCCCGCCCCCCCCCATCCCTCCCTGCCCCCCCCCATCCCTCCCTGCCCCCGCACCACCTGCGACTAAAGGGGTGAGCCTGCTGCCCTGCGCCTGTTCCATTGGCCGGGCTGGGCCTGTATGACTGCTCTGTATTTTGCCATCACCCCTGCCTTCAGATACCCCAAACGCCTGCACAAGGTGGTGAGGAGACTGGTCCCGAACTGTGACGTCCGCTTCTTCCTGTCGGAGAGTGGCAGCACCAAGGGGGCAGCCATGGTGACGGCGGTGGCCGCCCGCGTGCAGGCCCAGCGGAAGCTGGTGGACCAGGTGCTGGCTCTGTTCCGGCTGACCCGGGAGCAGCTCGTGGGCGTGCGGGACAAGATGCGGGCTGAGCTGGAGTATGGGCTGAAGAGGGACACCCACCTGCTGGCCACCGTCAAGATGCTGCCCAGCTACGTCTGCGGGATGCCGGATGGCACAGGTGGGCCGTGCACAGCTCTCTTTCCCGAAGGGCCACCCAGAACTCCCACGAGCTCCTTCAATCCGGTTAGGAGTTTTATTTGAAGAGCTTTGGGTTCATGTCTGTAACGGCGGGCGGGGGCCAGGGTCGAAGGTCAGTACTCCTTCTGCATCTATTTGCCGGTTGACCCACGGCCTTGCTCTGTGCACGCTGGTGGAGAGACCGCCTCCCGCAGGGGGCGCGTGCGTCTGTGTAGCTGAGAACATGGCGTGTACCCCATGTTGTTGGCAAACAGAAGACCCAGATGCTGTCCCCGGGAGCTGCCATCTGGACACTTGGAGTCGGCTGGCTGGCCTTCCCGCGGCTTCTCTGCCTCTCCTCCCTCCCAAGGCGTGGCTCTCTTGCTCTCCCCTCAGCACTCTCTGCCCCTGACTTTTCCAAGCCCTGATCCTCCTCCTGGTCCTTGGTGCTTGGCTGAGAGGAGCCACTCCACAGCGGAGTCAGTCCTTTAGAGAAGTTACTTCACCTCTTTGAACCTCATGAACTGCACCCAGAAATAATGACCTTGGTCGGATGCCTTCTAGCTTGTAGTTTGCTTTTGAACATTTCATTTCATCCTCACAACCAGTTCGTGTGTTACATAGAGTGATTCCCATCTTATGGATGCCAAAACAGACTCAGAGAGCTTAGATGACATACTCACGGCCACACATCTGTATGTTGGAACTCTCAACAGCAATGATCTTTTCCAGGGCCAACGTTCTTGGAGTCTACATGGGGGAAAAACTGAGAGCAGTAGAGATACTGTTCAATTATTCATTCCTTCATCCCGTTCATCCTCCTGCCTTCATCCCTCAAAGTTTTATTAAGCACCTACTATGTGTCAGGCTGTTCTAGTCTTGGTGATAGAGCAGTGAGGAAAGCACAGTCCCTACCCTGGTGGAGCTTATGTTCTGTTGGATTGGCAGACAATAAACAAACGCCATATGATGCCATGTAATGACAGGTGCTGTGAAGGCAAATAGAGCAGGGTGAGGGGTAAGAGAGCGGCTGGGAGTGATGTCTTTGGCAAATTCAAGGAACAGCAAAATGACCAGTGTGGCTGCAGCAGGGTGAGACAGAGAGCAAGGCAAAAGGCTTTCCAGAACAGTCTGTGATGCTCTGCGATGCTGGAGAAGTGAGAGGCAGTGGGTGGTATTGAAGGTTGAACTTGATTTGAATTCTTTTTGTTGTTAATTCCCACCCGATGATATTTTTCCATTGATTTTTAGAGAGAGTGGAAGGGAGGGGGAGAGACAGAGAGAGCGAGAGAAACATCGATGTGAGAGAGACACATCTATTGGTTGCTTCCTGCATGTGCCCTGACCCGGTCAGGGATCCAGCCTGCAACCGAGGTACATGCCCTTGACTGGAATCAAAACCGGGACCCTTCAGTCCACAGGCCAATGCTCTATCCACTGAGCCAAACCGGCCGGTGTGGGTGAGGGAACCCAGAGAAGGGGAGGGCAGGGATGGGAAGGATCATTCTATCATGTGATGAGCAGTTCCTCCAGGCCACACAGACGGATGGAGCCACCTTCCGGAGGCCATTGCACTCAGGGGCTCTTTGAGCATAAGTACCATGTGTGGTCTTTACCAGGTGCAGGAAAAGCAGGCTGGCCTCACAGCTCTGGGTGCCTGCGGGTGCTCTGGATCTGTGCCCGGGCAGGCTCTGAGGCTGCTCCTTTCCCCCCCACGCCTCCCCCGAGCCCCTGCTCTGTGCATGCTGGTGGAGCCGAGCCCCACTTTCTCCACCACAGAGAAAGGGAATTTCCTTGCCCTGGATCTGGGGGGAACCAACTTCCGCGTCCTCCTGGTGAAGATCAGAAGCGGCCGGAGGTCAGTGCGAATGTACAACAAGATCTTCGCCATCCCTCTGGAGATCATGCAGGGCACCGGGGAGGAGGTAAACGTCAGGCTGTGCGTCAGGCCGTGGGTCTGTGCGCTGAGGTGCCAGCCTCCCCCCGTCACTGCCCGCCTGGGTGACTGCCGCTCTCTCCCTGCAGCTGTTTGACCACATCGTGCAGTGCATCTCCGACTTCTTGGACTACATGGGCCTCAAGGGAGTCCCGCTGCCTCTGGGCTTCACATTCTCATTTCCCTGCAGGCAGACAGGCATCGATAAGGTAAGCAGCCCCTCCAGACTCCCAGCCAGCCCCGTGGGGTGGGCTGCCCTCCTCCACGAGGGGAATCCCAAGGTACCTCTGAGTCACTGTTCATTTTATTTAGGGGCCTTAGGACAGGGCAGCTGGGGGGAGGGGCCGCGGGCGGTTGGGGCTGCAGTGTGCGTCAAAACAACCGGTCGTTCCGACATTGCGGTCGCTTGGCTTTTAAATATATATATATATCATTTCCTATATTGATGTACAAGGTGATAGATCCATTTTTTTGGAATGATAGGATGCCTCTAGTGTTTTACTGTGGAACAATGCTTTAATAAACAGTCTGTGGCTTTATCATTAATCACGTCTTAATCTGTCCTTGGCTAGATTAGAAGTGATCCAGGCCTTTGCTCTGTGCAGTCATGGCCTGGGAACATGAGTTGGTCACTGATGAATATGAATTACTGCAATTACTCCACTCAGAAGTAGACCCTGTCTGCGCATCATGCTTTGTAATGCCTCTGGGCCAGTGTTAGGGCTGCATAGATGGAAGCAATCAAAAGCACACACACCGGACTACCTATTAGATGTTGAGGTCCCAGAAAACTACTGCTCAAGTGAATTTCTCCTCCTTTCTTTCAGGGGATACTCATTGAGTGGACCAAAGGCTTTAAGGCTACTGACTGTGAAGGGGAAGACATGGTGGATATGCTCAGGGAAGCCATCAAGAGGAGAAACGTACGATACGGTGTTGAGGCTCATGCCTGACCTAGTCCCTTCCCCCAAACCCCTTTGGCCCACCGTCCTACATCCAGCCCTGTGACTCTGACCTCCCTCACACACACCCCACCCCTACTCTGGGTCGATATGCCCCTCCTAGTCCAGTTGGCTTGCACATTCCACCTACAGTAGAGCTGCTTCCTTTGCAGGAGTTTGACCTGGACATAGTTGCAGTTGTGAATGACACAGTGGGGACCATGATGACCTGTGGCTATGAAGATCCTAATTGTGAGATTGGCCTGATTGCGGGTAGGTGGTCAGGCATGTCCCATTGGCCTACTCCCATCTGATTCTTTGGAGGATCCTTTTTAACATAGTGAGGCAGGGGAGATTGTTCCATTATACAGAGCCTCTGGAGCTGGCTTTGTCCAAGGCAGAGATGAAGTTAAGGCTGGGATTCTAGAATTCTTAAGTGTTTACTTAGTATCTTTCTTCATTAAGGGTAGTAAGTCAAAGTTGTCCTTTCTGTTGAAGAAGAATGATATAAAAAAAGTGGACTTTCAGATTAGGGCCTTGGAGCAACTGAGGAAGGAGACCTCAGTTGAATCTTGTTGGTCCAAAGCTGGCTCCAATGTTCTCTGACCTTTTCTAGCTGTCTGGGTTCACAGGATGGGGAAGATTTGGAAAGAAACCTAGGGGAGGAGAAGTCTGACGGTGATTAAGGACTAGGGTGGATTCCAGTGGGATGGCTCCAGCGGGGTGAGGGAAAGGGTGGGAGTTGAACAGGTAGAGATGGGGATGAAGGGCATTCCAACTGAGAGGTACAGGTTAAGTAATGACAATCTGTGAAAGTTGTTCCAGTTGGTTGTCTGGGGTTCCTGGAGGTGAGGAGTAGGTGGAACAAGCAGATGGGGATATAGTGAGATGTCTTCAATGCCAGATAAGGGGTTTGATCTCACTCCAACTCTCACCTGCTTTGTGAACTTGGACAGGTTACTATTCTGTCTGGACTTGAATTTCCTCATCTATGGGAGGGACTGGGCTATATCTAGGTGAGCAAAGAGGTGAGACTTGTTTAATTACATATAATAGTTGCCTGGACTGTTGTGTTGAGAATAGTTCTTAGGCCAGGTCATGGGTCAAGGAGAAGAGGGTGCTAAATATAGATGCTAAACATTTGCTTGTCCAAGACTAGACGATTCCTCATGGTCCCTTCCAGGTCTGACTGCTAGCTCTATGACTACTTGGAGGCTCACTTTGTGTGCCTATAGCTTACCAAGGATGATGATGGAGGTGATGCTGCTGCTGCTATCACCATTGATTGAATACTTACTATGTGGCGGAAACTTACAAACATCATCTCATTTTTAAAAAAATATATTTTTTATTGATTTCAGAGAGATAGGGAGGAGAGAGAGATAGAAACATCAATGATGAGAATCATTGATTGGCTGCCTCCTGCCCACCCCCTACTGGGGATTGCACCCGCAAATGGGGCATGTGCCCTGACTTGGAATCAAACTGTGACCTCCTAGCTCATAAGTTGATGCTTAACCATTGAGCCACACCAGCCGAAGCTCATCTCATTTTTTTTTTTTTTAAATAACAAATCTATGAGGCAGGCATTGTTTCCTTTTCACAGATGAAGAAATTGGGTCTCTGAAAGATGAGATACTTGTCTAAGGTCACTCAGCAATGGTATAAAGCTGCAGTTCAGATTTTGACTCCAATCCAGTTGTCTGACTCCAAGCTTAAAGTCCTGTCTGCTGCGCTCCGCTGCCTCTTTAAGATCTGGTGGTGTCTTTTGAAGACTAAAGTCTCTTCCTGATTCCTTCTAGGAACGGGCAGCAATATGTGCTACATGGAGGAGATGAGGAACATAGAGGTGGTGGAAGGGGACGAAGGGAAGATGTGCATTAACACAGAGTGGGGAGGATTTGGAGATAATGGCTGCATAGATGACATCCGGACCCAATATGACAAGGAGGTGGATGAGGGGTCCCTGAATCCTGGCAAACAAAGGTGAGAAGGCAGATGTGTACATGTGTGCGGGTTGTGCATATACCACTTTACCAGATCTTGGCGGGGGGTGGGGGTTGGGGTGGGTGTGTGTGCCATTTTCTTATTATATTACAACTACTATTACATGTTACTGTGCTGTCTTATTTGAACAAAAGCAAAATATTATGACAAATTTCCAATAAGTAGAACAAAGGGTTGCCTTTTTCTAACTATCATAGGACATCATAAAGGGGGTGGCTAGTGGAGGCAGAGGCTGTGTGTGGGCCAGGTGTCACAGAGCAGGGGCCTGGTGACTCTGGGGGCCCTCTCAGGATGGGCCTCTGAGAGGTCCAATTCAGCATTTTAAGAGCTGGCTGCCAGGTTGCTGACCTCTGTTGTTCTGGGCGAGGAAGTGGCCACAGGAAGGATGGGAGTTCCGGTTCTCAACATGATGTCATGTCCCAACATGGGTCACAGTCACCTGTGAGGTGTATTCCAACTACTGACCCTACTGAAAACAGTGGATGGTTCTTTAAAAAAAGGTAGAGTACATTTTTGCTTGCATCCTCATATACCAGCGGTTCTCAACCTGTGGGTCGCGACCCCTTTGGCGGTCGAACGACCCTTTCACAGGGGTCGCCTAAGACCATCCTTCATATCAGATATTTATATTATGATTCATAACAGTAGCAGTATTACAGTTATGAAGTAACAACAAAAATAATTTTATGGTTGGGGGTCACCACAACATGAGGAACTGTATTTAAAGGGCCAGAAGGTTGAGAACCACTGTCATATACCTTCTTGAGAAGGAGAGAAAGGAGTAGCTAGGGATAGAGCTATCATGCTAGGAATTGATCGTTAACCTGGGCTTGTCCATTAGAACAGGAGCTGGCAAACTTTTTCTATGATGTACCAGAGAGTAAATGTTTTACTATCAGGTCACAACTAAACTCAGTGTCTTAGTATATAAAGTAAGATGGAAATGCAGATTTGTTGTGATGGGTGATAGCCACATGAAGAAGCTGAGCAGATAGGAAGTGTAATGGGATGACTGGGCCACAGATGCCTTAGTAACTGTTGAACTGAGAGCACGACATAGAAGAGGCCCCGTGGTCCCTCATCTTCCTTGGCACTTGCTCCAAAAAAAGAAAAAATCTGATCAATGTATTTATCTCTGAACCCCACATTGGGGCATCCAGCTATCATGGCTCTTCTTAAGGGGCGAGGCCTTCTGACTTAGTTGTGTGTCTGGAGGCTTACATTTTTGGAATGAGGACTTAAGGGGGCAGCACTTTTGAATTTGCTGCCATAATCTGTCTTGGGCTCACGTTAGGGCAGTGATGGCGAACCTATGACACGCGTGTCAGAGGTGACACGCGAACTCATTTTTTTGGTTGATTTTTCTTTGTTAAATGGCATTTAAAGATATAAAATAAATATCAAAAATATAGATCTTTGTTTTACTATGGTTGCAAATATCAGAAAATTTCTATATGTGGCATGGCACTAGAATTAAGTTAGGGTTTTTCAAAATGCTGACACGCCGAGCTCCAAAGGTTCGCCATCACTGCATTAGGGCCTGATCAGCGAGGAGAACACACAAGTCTCGGCCATGCTCCGCTTCCCATTTGGCCCTGCAGGCAGGGGCAGCCCCGCCTGCGTCACGGTGGCTGGTGACGGGCACACACACCCGTGCAGACACCTGTGCAGTGCCTGCTGGTCACAAGGCGAGTCTCCTCTTGCTCCTTCCCTCACGCTGCTCACAGCCTGGCAGAAAGGGGACAGGGTGGTGACAGCTTTTGAGGACCCTGGTGTGTGCGGACAGTGTAAATGTATTACCTGGGGGAGCGGAGTCTCTAGTGGGACAGATTCCTTCACCTAGAAAGGAGCATCTCCAGTAGAACAGATGTGTCCTGCAAACCGAGGGGCGTTGGCTTTGGGAACCGGAGAGGGACCAGCTCTTGCTCAGCACCTGCTGTACACCGAGGCTTGCCTCCCGACAGCCTGTGCGGTCAGTGTTTGGGTCCCTGTTTTATAGATGATGGCTCAGTGCTTGCTCAGGTGCCCCTGGTATGTGGCAGAGCTGGGACCCGGCTCCCGCTCCCCGTGGCTCCAAAGCCTGGCTCTCCCACATCACTGCATTTCCGTTGGCCACGGCTCACTCCGAAACACTCCAAACCAGGCAGCTGGCGGCGGCCAGTGGTCTGCCTTCCACACCCGACCCATGTCCTTTCGGGAACCATTCATCAGCGCTGGTTTTCCTGCTCTCACCCACCTTCTCCCTCTTCCCCAAACAGATACGAGAAAATGACCAGCGGGATGTACCTGGGGGAGATTGTGCGGCAGATCCTGATTGACCTGACCAAGCAGGGTCTCCTCTTCCGGGGGCAGATTTCAGAGCGTCTCCGCACCCGGGGCATCTTTGAAACCAAGTTCCTGTCCCAGATTGAAAGGTGACGTGCGGTCAAGTTCACTGCTCAGTGTGAGAGCCCTAACTTGCATGTGCTGCTGTCATGCTGGGGGTAGGCGGGTTTGAGATTTAAGACTAGAAACAGCAAGGCCAGATGAGGAGGGGTTGCCCCCTCTCTCCAGCTGCTTCAGGACCACAGCCCCAGGGCGTGCTCACAGCTGAGGGGCCAGCAGCCTGCCTGGGCTCTGGGTTCCTAAACTGTTACCCAGGAGTTAGCTGAGGCCAGAAAATGATCCTCCTTTGTTCCTAAAAAGAAAATATATCCCTAATATGAAAGCAAAGTCATTTTAAAAAATCACCCACATGCTCACCACTAAATACAGCGGTTTTTATTTTTGCATATTATGTTCCCTTTCAAGTTCTTGAATGTTTGCAAGCTTATTTTCTTTTTTTTAAATGGATTTTTAGAGAGAGAGGAAGGGAGAAGGATAGAGAGATAGAAACATCGATGAGAAACATCATCGGTCCACTGCCTCCTGCTTGCCCCCCACTGGGGATCGAGCCCACAACCCAGGCATGTGCCCTGACCAGGAATCGAACCAGTGACCTCTTGGTTCTTGGGTCGATGCTCAACCGCTGAGCCACGCTAGCTGGGCTGGACACACTTTTTTAAAAGGTAGTTCCAGTTCCCACTGCCACCAGCTATGCACACATGGCGGTTTCACTGCTTCTTCTACCAGCCCTGGATGTGATCAGAGGCTCTGTGTTTGGAATTTCTCTCAATTTGACTTCCTTCATTTAATTCTCCTGGTCTTTTATTTAAAAAATATATTTTATTGATTTTTTTTTTACAGAGAGGAAGGGGAAGGGATAGAGAGTTAGAAACATCGATGAGAGCGAAACATCGATCAGCTGCCTCCTGCAACCAAGGTACATGCCCTTGACCGGAATTGAACCTGGGACCCTTCAGTCCGCAGGCCGACGCTCTCCCCATCAAGCCAAACCGGTTAGGGCAAATTCTCCTGGTCTTTATGGCCAGGTGCCAGCAAGCCAGAAATCATCCTGGGGGGAAAAGAAAACTCTTTATAAATGAAAGCAGTGCATTTAATGAGGGAAATGCGATGGGCTGCTGCAGAGAGTTCTGTTTAAGGAGAGGGTGGTAGAATCTGCAGCACCAGCAGCAATTTTGTGTTTTTGAAGTGATGATCAGCGAACATTCAGCTTTCTTTTTTGGGGGGCGGAGGGGTCTGGTCTTCAACTCATCCAATCCGAAAGTGCAAGTTGAAAGTCACTGCCTTTGGTGACCAGAGGGTCCTCTTTTGTGGGGGAAACAGTTGCTCCCTTGTGTGCAGGAGATAAACAGATTGACTGATCTTTGCCTTGCTTTTTTGAACACAAGGAAAGTTGTTCCGGACAAAGCAAGTTGTCAGGACCTATATGCCTCCAGAAGTATTTGCTTCTGCCACACAAAACGTGTCTGCCTTGGATGCTTTCACTTCTGCAGGCATTTTACAAAGCACCTTTATGGGTTAAAATAAAATCATACCATCGAGTGCCAATGGGAAGATAGCAGTTGCTGTCCTGACTGTGGACCATTTCGACACGTGTTGAATGGGTGGGACAGTGACCTCAGGGGAAGCATCCTGGTTTACAGCCTCAGAGTCCGAGCTTCTGCTTCCTCTCCACCACTTCCCTCCTTCGTGCTGGGTGACCTGAAGCAGGCAGCTCCTCTCTGGACCCAGTTTCCTTCTTTATAAGATAAATAATTGCTCTGCTGCTTAACCCCAAGGATGGCTCTGAGGATAGAGTAAGGGAACATACATGAAGGAACTAGGTAAACTGTGAAGGGCTAGATCAGGGGTCCTCAAACTATGGCCTGCGGGCCACATGCAAATACAAATATTGTATTTGTTCCCGTTTTGTTTTTTTACTTCAAAATAAGATATGTGCAGTGTGCATAGGAATTTGTTCATAGTTTTTTTTAAACTATAGTCCGGCCCTCCAACGGTCTGAGGGCCAGTGAACTGGCCCCCTGTTTAAAAAGTTTGAGGACCCCTGGGCTAGATCATGGAAGGAATTTTATACATACTAATGAAACCCCACTTTTTTCCTTCCTATATAAATGTTGCTTATTCATAAGCAAAAGGAAGAAAATAAGAATCACTGGCAATCCTTCCAGCATCTGAATAGATTTCCTTCTGCTCTTTGTGTGTGTGTGAAGGACAAACATCATTTAAAAACAAAAACCAAGATCATATGGCAGCTAGTATTTTATAATTTATGTTTTCACTTAATACATCATAAACATTTTTCATAGCATTAGATATTCTCATGCGAACTCAATTTTAAGGTCTACAAAGGATTCTACTGTCTGGCTACACCCCCTCTTACCTGTGGAATCTGCTCTATGGTCATAGAGGTTGTTTCTCAGTTGTTCTCTCTTGATAACACTCTTCTTTCTGCAGCGATCGGCTGGCCCTCCTCCAGGTGAGGAGGATCCTGCAGCAGCTCGGCTTGGACAGCACGTGCGAGGACAGCATCGTGGTGAAGGAGGTGTGTGGAGCTGTGTCCCGTCGGGCGGCCCAGCTCTGTGGCGCAGGCATGGCCGCCATCGTGGAGAAGAGGAGGGAAGACCAGGGGCTGGAGCACCTGAAGATCACTGTGGGCGTGGACGGCACCCTGTACAAGCTGCACCCTCAGTGAGTGCCTGAGAAGGACGGGGTGGGAGGGCGCTGAGGTCAAGAGTAGACCTGGTTGAATCTGACAGGCAAGGTTGAGCCCTGTGGTATGGTGTGGGAGGATTTGCCATCCCCTCTGAACCCCAGCTTCCTCATCTGTAAAAGGCGGGCAGTAATCATCTCTACCTCTTAGAGCTACACGAAGATTACATGGGTGCCCTAGCTGGTTTGGCTCAGTGGATAGAGCATCAGCCTGTGGACTGAAAGGTCCCAGGTTCGATTCCGGCCAAGGGCATGTACCTTGGTTGCGGGCACATCCCCAGTAGGAGGTGTGCAAGAGGCAGCTGATCGATGTCTCTCTCTCATTGATGTGTCTAACTCTCTATCCCTCTCTCTTCCTCTCTGTAAAAAAATCAATAAGATATATATTTTAAAAAAAAGATTACATGGGTTATACAGGTAAAGTGCTCAGTAAATACTGGCCTCACAGGGGAGTCATTGAACTGAGTATTTTATATAACATAGAGCATTGTCTAGTATGAGCTGGTTATAATTTTCTTAGCTCAGAATAAGCGGACAGAGGATTAAGAGCCCTGTCAGGCAATATGAGTTTGAATCCAGTTTCTTACTCCCTGTAAAATGAGGACAAAAATCAGACCTGCCTCATGGATTGCTGTGAGGATTAAGTTAAGCAGTGGCGGTAGCAGGAATGGCTCGTCACAAAACTTCCAGTGATGAAAGTTATAATTTCCATTTCATGTCGTGTTTTACATTTTGTTTTGGTGAAGAGGAAAAGTATTAACAAGCTTACACAGGTTTTCAGTCATGCTGAAGTGTATACATGAACTTATTATTGTAATCCTTGACCCTTAGCCCTTTCTATGATGCTAATTGTTCAGAATAACTGACTGGTATTGTCTCTTGGTTTTCCCTTTGGGTCACATATTTTTGTTGAGGTTCCTCCAAGCCTCTCCCTTGAACCAAGACTTGACCAAGGAACAAACCACATGATCATTTCAGTAGGTACAGACAAAGCATTTGGTAAAATTTAACACTTTTCAGGTTAAAATTACTCAATAAACTAGGAATAAGGGAGCTTCCTCAACCTGGTATAAAAGCATCTGGGAAGAGTCCACCGCTGGCATCATACTTACTGGGGAGAGAAAGAGTGGATGCTCTTCCCTTAAGATCAGGAACAAGACAAGGATGCACTCTTGCCACTGCTGTTCAGCACTGTACCTTCTAATGCTGCCTCAGGTGGCTGTGTGATTTTTGTCTCTCAGTCGAATCTTGATTCAAGGAGAGGTTTGTAAGAGTCAGTTCCAAAACATGTGGCCTCAAGGGGAAAATCAGGGGTAAGTCTAGCCAGGGCAGGGAGGCAAGAAACAGCAGTAAAAGGCATCCGACCTCACACCGTGTACAAACATTAACTCAAAATGGACCAAAGACCTGAATTAAGATCTGAAACTATAAAACTCCTAGAAGAAAACATAGGTGTAAATCTCTGTGACCTTGGATTAGGCAATTGTTTTTAAATATGACATCAAAAGAATAGGCAACAAAAGAAAGTGTAGGTAAATTGGACTCCATAAAATTAAAATATTTTATATGCCATAGGAAGTGAAAAGAAAGAATGGAAGAAAATATTTGCAAATCATGTATCTGATGAGGGACTCATCTCTGGGATATATAAAGAACACTTAATGCAACTCAACAATAAAGATAAGTAACAAGTGAACAAAGGATTTAAATAGACATCTCTCCAAGAAGATCTACAATGGCTGATAAACATTCAGAAAGGTGCCGAATATCGTTAGTCACCAGGAAAATGCAAGTCAAAACCATGAACTACCATTTCACATGCACTTAGGATGGCCACAATTAAAAAGAGTGGCAGTAACAAGTGTTGATCAGGATGTGACAAAATTGGAGCCCTAATGCCTGGCTGGTGGGAAACAGTTTGGCAATTCCTAAAAAGGATAAACATGGAGTTACCATGTGACCCAGCAATTTCATTGCTAGGTGTACTCGAGAATTGAAAACGTGTTCACACACAAACTTGTTAGTGATGTTCATAGCAGCATTATTCATACTAGCCAAAAGGGGAAACAACCCAAGTGCCCATCAACTTCTGGGTGGGTAAACAAAATGTAGGATAGCCATACAATGAACTATTACTCATAAAAAGGAATGAAGTACTGACACGTGCTACAACTTTGACGAATGTTGAAAATCTTAAATGAAAGAAGCCAGACACAAAAGGCCACATATAACAGATTCCATTATATTAATGTTCGGAATAGGCAAATATATAAAGATAGAAAGATTAGTGATTGCTGGGGTTAGTGTGAATCGAGAGCAACTGTTATTGGGTATGGGTTTCCTTTTTAGGATGACAGAAATGTTCTGGGATTAGACAGTGGTGATAGTTGCGCAACTTTGGGAATACACTAAAAACCACTGAATAATTGTATATTTAAAAAAAGAAAAAGAAAGAAAGACTTGATTAAGCAGTGATTGCCAAGCCATTTCCTCCTATCTCCTGGGAAGTTTGGGACTGATTACCCTTACTGTGCCTCTGATAAAATTCCCTTCTCCTCCCACGTAACCAGCAGAGCCCCAGGGAGCTTCAGGGGTTGGCCAGAGTCACCCACTGGCTGTGCGGCAGAGTTGGGCTCAGATCCTTCGCTGGCAGGCTGGCCCTCAGAGATGACTGCCACCTGTGCCATTACAGTAACCCGCATCCCAGGCCTTTGGCAGACACACTTTGATCCCACAGACTGGCCTGGTAACTGACTCCCAGGATGTAAATTCGAATGGATTTAATATCTCAAATGATAGAGAGGCCAAGTATTGTGATTAAGACTGTGAGCTTTGGGGGAAAATTAATGGGAGGAGAGATGGGTGAATGGATGGATCAAACAGGGCAAGATTTTAACTTTGTTGAGACGAGGCAGAAGGTATAGAGGTACTCACTGAACTATGCTTTCAACATTTGAAAATAAAAATTGGGGGAAATTTTGAACCAAAAAAAGTGGGATTTGGAAAAACACTGGCCTGGTCCAAATCTTAATAAATGGACTAGTTTGTACAAATTTGGACAAGTTTCTTATTTATGTAGTGAAGATAGTGATAATTATTTTCAAACTACTATTGGTTACACTTTGATGTTCTGTATGTGAAACACCTTCCTAGACTATTCTCTGGCATTAGCAGTTGCTCAGTAAAAGGTAATATTAAAACAGCTATCTAAAAGACCGTGTAAGCTGTTCTGGATCCTTAAGAAGCAAGCTAGAAGCAACAAACTAGATGGAAATAATTTATAAATACGATGATTCCCTATGTAAGTGCTGATGATGTTTTTTTTTCTTCTCTTTTTCATAGCTTTTCTTGGATATTGCAGGAAACGGTGAAAGAACTAGCCCCTAAATGTGATGTGACGTTCATGCTGTCAGAAGATGGGAGTGGGAAGGGAGCAGCTCTGATCACTGCTGTGGCCAAGAGGCTGCAGCAGGCACAGAAGGAGAACTAGGAAGGCCTCGTGGGGGGGCCCAATGCGCCTTGGATGCTGACAAGCTTTTCCTCTGGCCGATGACTTGATCAGGGACCAACAGGCAAGCTTCTGGCTGTCTTCGCCTTCGGGATGGCTGAAAGAGAACCCCAGTTTCTCGGGCATTCTTAGCATTTTGTTACTGGTTTTCAAGGGGAGTACATGAAAGCTCTAGTTGGCATATTTGGGTCCAAGATGGGCCAACTTGTAAACTCAAAGCATGTGGCCGGAGAGATCCTCTTTCAGCAAAATTTTCAGTTGAGGCCTGGCCTGTCAGTTCTCTATGGCTTTGGGTCTTGTGGCTGCTGGATTTAACAGCATATACATGATCTGCCATGTGGCCTGGCTGGCTGAGCTCCCACTGGCATGCTTCGGCCATTTCTGTAGTAGGCTGAGCCCTCTACTTGATCTCATCTAACTTGTCCTTAACTTGTCATGTTGACTCCAAAGACTTTAGAGTTCAGGCCCAGGATGAAGGAGGATTGATTGCCAGGAAGCCTGTAGGAACCTTCTTTATGCTCACAGAGAGTAGTGTCAGCACCGTGTAGGATTTTTCTCAATCCCATGTGTCATTGGGAAGGGTGTCATTTGCGGGACCTGTTTTTCATTTTACATGTGGTTTGTGTTGCTATTGTTAATACTTGTTTTAAGAACTATTGGGTATATGAAATCCAGTAAATTAATAAAAAATATTTATTTCCCAAGAATCTTTGCACGAGGTATTAATATTTCATCTGGGAGGCTTACTTGGTAACTTCATGCTCTGCTGGTGGAATAAGGGGCACAGGGTCACAAGTTGCTGAAAGCATCTCTCTAGTCTAAACTTCTTACCAACAGGGGGAAATATATGGAAGATCTGCTGCAATATCTCTAACAGATTATCCACATTTCATTTGAAGGAATACTTCCAACGACTTTATCTCAGGATCCCACAGTTGAATGAGAGAGAGGCCCCCCTGGGGAGAGAGAGGCCCGCTGGGGCTGCGACACATGAGGGAGATGAGGTTTTCATACATTCAGTCAACATTTATGGCGATACTGCTGTGGGTGGGTGCTACATTCATCCAAATGGACTTTGTTGTCTTTTAAGATTATATCTCTCTGGAGACAGTCTGTAAGGATTTATGAAATTTATCTTTTTGTATTTTAAGGTTAGATCTCTCTGGGGAAATGTGTTACCTGATCATATTTTGTCTTAGTGAACCCCAAACCCTGTTGTCCTTGGTATCGTCTTGTTATCTTCCTCCAGCTCTCCCATTCCATGGTAAGGCGCTCCCAGCTCCCAGTTCTGCTGGGGGTCTCTCCTTCGCCATCTGCTTAGACCGATGACCTGGCCCAGGGTCAGGTAGCTGCACCACCATGTCTCTCGCAGCCTGGTCTCTCAGCACATGTTTGGCAAAATGAGGAGGTCGCCCGGCCTTGGTCTCTTACAAGAAAAAGAAACCCCGAGGTATCCAGGCAACCTTGCGCATTCCGACTAATTGATGGCATCACAGAATCCTTGAACCGTAACGGAACCGGAACCGCAGCGAGGGCAGACATCGGCTTGCTGCCTGTGGACAGGCAGCCCCTGAAACACCTGGGGCGATGGAGGACTAACTTCCCAAAGTTTGCTAGGCAAGACCACAACCACACAAGGTAAATGATCCCCATGGGAACCCCAGACTTTTCCTCTTGGGAAGAGCATGTTTCTAGTCCCGTGGTTACTTTCTCCCTGGAACCTTTGGCTGGAAAGAGCAGATGAACATAGATTTAAGAACTACATTTTCCCCATGACTCTGACTCCGCAGAAAGAGTGACCTCATTCCCATTTGTCTGTCTTCAGAAATCTTGTGTCCTCTTCTTCCCATTAGCTGAACGGGTGCTCCATGAGAATAAACACTTGGGTCTCATTTTTTCTGTTGTCCCCAGAGCCAACCACAGTGGCTGGTATTGAGTAGCTATTGGACGGTTCTCTGAATGAATAAATGATTGATTGAATGAATGAATGATTGCTTGCCTTTGAATTCTCCATTCTTTTGCCTCACCCAATGGGACTTGAGCCTTACACACAGTAGATACTCTATAAATGATGGTTCAGTGAGTGCCAATTCCTGTTCTAGGTACTAAGAACTCAAAGAAATATAAGACACCATTCCTGCTTTGTAAGAACTCAAAGCTAACAAGGGAGGAAAGACATAAATATCTACAATACAATATGGTAAAAGGAACAAGATGAATTCCTAACCATGTCCTGAGTCCTTTAGATCAGGAGCTCTCAACCTGCACGCGCGCGCGCGCGCACACACACACACACACACACGCACGCGCGCGCGCGCGCCATAAACCTCTTTGACAATCGTGCAACCTATGGATTTTTTCACAGAATGTTTTTAAATGTGTAAAATACATAGGATTACAAAGGAAGCCAATGGTCATGAATTACAGTCATTAGAATATTAAAATAGTGATATAGCAATATATGTGCTGATTTATTAATGCATTCTATAACAAGATTTAGCAGGAAACTAATCCTATGTAATTAAACCCTAATATGCAAATCAACCGAACGGTGGAATGACTGGTCACTATGAACTGACCATCAGGGGGCAGACGCTCAACATAGGAGCTGCCCCCTGGTGATCAGAGCACTCCCACAGGGGGAGCACCGCTCAGCCAGAAACCGGACTCACGGCGGGCAAGTGCAGTGGTGGTGGTGGGAGCCTTTGCGGCAGCACTAAGGAGCAGCGAGCTGAGCGGTAGGGAGCAGCAGGCAGGCAGGCGGTAAGGAGCGAGGGGTCTCGGACTGCGAGAGGGCACAGGCCAGGCTGAGCCCCCCCCATCCCACCCCCAGTGCAGGAATTTTGTGCACCGGGCCTCTAGTAGTAACCATAATTTTGACGTCCTGATGAGATTAAACCATTTCTGGAGACATTTTCACGGATATGAAATGTCTCTGATTTCTTCTGGGGCAAAGTCACAGCTGCTGCTGACACTATTGTTGACTACATTTATAATGAAAGGAAATACTAAATTTTAGTTAGAGGTGATTGAAAATAAAGTAACTTTCCCCCCCAAAAGTTTAAAGACTCCCCTTTAGGGAGGTTCCCCCCCTCCCCCCCGAACTTGGGGCCCAGGTTAATGATCCCTGATTGACATGTCCTAGTAGACCTGCATTTATTTAGGGATAGCATCTTCAGAGACTGTGCGGTTTGTACTCAGGAGAACTAAGCGTGCTTTCTGAGCTTCAATGTCCTCACGTGAGAGAGGGGGGTAAATATAGCAGCCTGGCACGGATATGTGCACTACATAAGCTGCATAGCTAGACCAGGGGATGAGCTATACGCCACTGTGCATGTGTGAGGCTGTTGTGTTAGGGTTGTCGTTGTTGTTGTGAGGGGTCCATCTTATCACTGGTATGAGCCACTTGAACATCAGCAGTAAGGACCTCCCACGTCTATTGCCCAGGTATGTGGAGGGTGAATAATGGCAATTGGGGGAAATGAATTTCTCACCCCCACTTCCCTCCACCCCCACTGTCCTGATAATTCCTCTCTTGCCATTTCACAGTTGAAACTCCTGGTAAATCATAATTTGTTAGAGGAAGGAGGGGCCTTGGAAGAAGCTGGATAATCATAGAGGGGTCTGGTAGCTCATATTAGAGGTGAACGAGGAGGGGCAATTAGGGGAGGAGAGATGAATTCATTTCTCGTCCAGCCATGGAAAGAATGAAGCTTGGGAGAAAGTGAAGATACTTTTTAAATCTTCATTTAAAACACACACACATGTTTTCATTGATTTTTAGAGAGAGAGGAAGGGAAAGGGAGAGACAGAGAGAAACATTGATATGAGAAACATCGATTGGATGCCTCCTGCACGCCCTCTATTGGGGATCAAGACCACAATCCAGGCATGTGCCTAGACTGGGAATCGAACTGGTGACCTTTTGGTGCATGGGACTATTCTCAACCAACTGAGCCACACCAGGCAGGGCAATTTTTATTTATTTTTTTAATATGAGAAGGAAAGAGAGATAAGGAGAAATATAAGTCATTGACAATAGTTTGGGGGATTGGCCTAAAGAGCAGGGATGCACTAACAGTACAGGGGACACTTCCAGGGGGTGTCATTCACATCATAGTCTCTATGTGGCCCGGCTCCCATTGAGTCAGCTCTCTGGTAGCTAGCATGGTCTAGGGTGGCCCTTCCCAAAGTAGGTGCTAGGATTAACTGGATGTTCCCGAGTCGGCCAGTCTCTGGAGTAACTCTTCCCTTTAATTCCCAAATAAAATGGCTCCTTTCTCCATCCCACATTCTGCAGAAAGGCCCAATAGTCCAACAAATGCAGCACTCTTTCACGTACTTTGGTCTCTCCTAGGCCTTGGGCTGGGTGAGTCAGACCTTACCTGTGTTCCCAGCACTTTACCCAAGCAGGGCTTCTGCCCTGATGCTAGTCCATGGGCCCTGGCCCTGGGGCCTGAGATATTCCTGCCCCTCGTGAAGGAGCAGGAAGGGAGGTCTCCGGTTGTGTGCGGGGAGAGGCAGGAGCAGATCTTCAACCGCTCTTCTCTAAGCAACAACATTTTTCACCTGCAAAAGCAGTCATCTCATATGTTACAATTGACACACACGGATATAGCTGTTTTTACTTGTGGGAATGGTAGTAAAAATGGAATCCTCTACACATGTCTCTGTATCTAGCTTTTTTGGTTTAACAATATACATCATGGATAAACATTATGATTTATGTCATCTTTTGTTTCTTTTTGTAGCTCCTTATAAGCTAAATAAAATCCTATTCACAAGGCATCCCAATGCTGATAAAAGGTTTGTTTTATAGTGAATTGTGAGGGACCAGGGACAGGACCGGGCACAAAAATAAATACGATGGTGGGATTAGGGCTGAGGGAGCGGAGGAAAGGAGATTGACATTTCCCAGGGGAACTGACAGGTTAGCCTGCGTCCCAGGCCACAGCCATCGTCTTAGAACCACTGCACGTTGGCTCTGACGCCTAAAGCACCTACTACAGAGCACCCATTGCTCACACTCTGGCTGCCTGGATCATTTATCTTGGGTACATGTGTCTAATCTGTGTGTTTGTCTATCAGCTCTGCCCCCCACCCTCCTCCCACCACTCACCCACAGCCTTTCCCTCCTGTGCCTGGAACGCAGCAGGCAGCACTCGCTGGAGCACATGGGAAATCCCTCTCTCCTCTCAAACAGAACTAGAGCTAATGCAGCTGGTCTCAGGGGCGCAGATGCTAGTGTGTCTAGATTTCTGAGTCTGCTTGTGAGGTCACGGGTACTTCTGGGGCAAAAACGGGGCTTGAAGCTTGGATCTGAACTGAGGGACAGTGTCTGGAGTTCTGCACCGAAGGGAATTGGCTTGTAGATCAGCTGGGAGGTTATTGCGATAGCCCTGGTGCCCTGCGCCTCCAGGGGGCCGGAGTCCTGTGGGAGTGCATAGCTGGCATTTTTGGCTTGAGATGAGGAAGTCTCTTGCTTCCTCTGTGAAAAGGCTTGAATTCAATGGCCTGTTGTGGTAGGATGGAGTCGGTCTTTCTCTCTCTTTTGGTAAAAGTGAAACAGAAATTTGGCTCCAGTTGTTACAAGGTGGTGGGCAGATGAGCTCTCTGTTGGAGGAAAGCCTGTTTAAGAGCCTGTGGTCACATTTTTGTCCGACATCATCAAGAGCACAGAGAAGCCGTGTTTCCGCCTCAGAGGAGTGAGCTTTCCTCTCGAAGCGATGCTCCAAAGACCATCTTTACAGCAAGAGGTGTCACAGCCCCATTTCATAGTAAGTTTCTTTTGACCTTGTGTTATGGTGGATAAATTCCCTGTTCTTTTTCAAGGGACGATGCCATCTCCAGACAGTGGTGCCGCTAAGCACCTTCCCGGGCCTGGGGGCACTGATTGGTGGTGAGATGACCAGGCAGAGGGGCAGGTGCCTGGGCTGTATTTCTTCCTGGGCGTTAGTCTGGCTGTCTCCGAAATGGGCTCGTCGTCCCTCTGCCCTCTTCCTCCGGTGCAAAGGATGCTGGGAGAGCATGAGAACATAAGTTCAGAAGGGAATTTACGCTGCTCTTTCATTCTCTGCCACATTCTGTTTTCTCTGAGTTGGGTCTTTTGTCAGCATGTTCTTTGGCGTAGAAGTGTCTAGGGTTGACTTTGGTTTCTTGGTTGAAGAAGGAACTGGGTAGTGTGCAAATGCAGGTGGGCTGGGATCAGCTATGCAGAGTGGTGAAATGAGTGCGTGCATGACCACGCAGTTGGTTGGATGTGACGAGGAACTCAGAACGGCACAGATGTGTTCTGAGGGCTATTTCCTCCAGAAACTAAGTCGCTTCTGGGCTGTGAAGGAGTTGAGGTCCATGAAAAGCATTGGCAGTTTAAATATACGATCTAAAAAATCTTCTTCCTCACCAGTCAAACCCTGAGGGCAGGATTCAATACCAACCTCAGGGGAGAGGCGTCAGTGAGCGAGGGAGGCCTGGGTCAGAGTTTGGCTCAGATCCTGTGACCTTGGTTTAACTTTCTCCAGAACATGGACCAGTCTGCACAGCCACCCTCATGTCAGCCGGCCCAGCTGAAGGGCACCCATACCTGAAGTTTCTGTCATGTTCACCTTGCTTTAATAAAAGCATTTGTAAGTCTGAGGTCCTCTTATACTTGGGTTGGTCAGTGATTGCCTCTTCACTAAGAACCATAGATGAGCGTGGCTGTCATCCTTGGGAGCTGGGGGGAAGGAGAGGGGTTTCTCTGTAAGAATTCGGAGAAGGAAGGCCAATGGAAGGAAGTCTGAGGGAGTCTGAGGGAGGCAGCTTTTGTCTCAGACATAGCAGCCAAGAATGGAAAAGGCTGCCCTAGCTGGTTTGGCTCAGTGGATAGAGTATTGGCCCATGGACTGAAGGGTCCTGGGTTCGATTCCGGACCAATCAATGTGTCTCTCTCCCCCCCCCCCCCACCTCCCTCTCCCTGCTTTTTGGCTGCTTTGAAGAGTGAGGTACCACCTACTGGGGCTTGTCTTAGATGGGAGTGGGGCTGGGATCTGCTAAGCCCCTTTTCCAGTTCTCAGAGGATATGCCTTTAGGTCCTGGGGTCTCATCCCCTCATCCCCTGGACAATTAATCTCTGAATTGCTAAAAGCCTTGTACTTTATCCCCACTCCACCAAATAGCTTGTCCCATTTCTCTCTGCAGCTGCAGACTCTTATCAAGAATTTTCCTCCATGTGGAGAACAGGAGAGAGTGGGAGAGAACCAGGGCTTTTTTATTAAAACAATTTTTAATCCTCACTCAAGGATATGTTTTTATTGATTTGAGAGAGAGAGAGAGAGAGAGAGAGAGAGAGAGAGAGAGAGAGAGAGAGAGAAATCGGCCCCAACTGGGAATCAACCCCGCAACCTTGGCAAGTGCCCTGACTAGGAATCGAACCTGTGATCCTCCTGTTTATGGGACAATGATCCAACTAAATGAGTCACACTGGACAGGGCAGAACCAGGACTATTACACTTTTTAAAAAAATTTTAAAATTTATTTCAGAGAGGAAGGGAAAGGGAGAGATAGAAACATCAATGATGAGAGAGAATCATTGATTGGCTGCCTCCTGTATACCCCACACTGGGGATCGAGCCCACAACCCAGGCATGTGCCCTTGACTGGAATTGAACCTGGGACCCTTCAGTCCACAGGCTGACGCTCTGTCCACTGAGCCAAACCAGCTAAGGCAGGACTATTATACTTTTAATGAATGAATCTACTGACCGTAGGCATCTAGAACATTTAGCAGGTGGCAAAATGCCAGAAGGGCTTGTTAAACACAAAATGTTGGCTCTGTCCCAGAATTTTCAGTTTGGTAGGTCTGAGGTGGGGCCTGAGAATGGGCATTTATAACACATTTCCAAGGAGGGCTGCTGCCACTGGTCCAGGGACCACACTTGGAGAACCACTGCCCTAGAGGAGGGCGACCCAGCCAGCCCACTCTCAGTGAGGCCCAAATCTGGAAGGGGCCGATTAATAAGCATTAGGGACCATCGTCCTCCTTCTCCACTGCTTCCTCTTTCTCTTTAATTAAGGTCCACTGTCCCTGCTGAGGGGCCTCCAAAGAAAACTCTGAGCCAGGCCACTGTGTCTCAGGTCCAAGTCACCTCCTCCAGGAAGCCTCCGTGGACCTCCAGGATTAGATGTCATTCATGATTGTTACCATGCACAGTTCAAAGTTCGCTATCGTTAATTCATATGATTTCTTTATTTTTTTTATTTTTTTTAATTCTTTATTAGTTAAGGTATTACAAATGTGTCCTTATCCCCCTCATTAACCGCCCCCCCCCCCCAACTCATGTTCTCATCCCCCTGTTGTCCGTGTCCATTGGTTTGGCTTATATGCATGCATACAAGTCCTTTGGTTGATCTCTTCCCCTTACCCCCTCCCTCCCCTACTTTCCCTCTGGGGAGTGATAGTCTGATCGCTGTTTCTCTGTCTTTGGATCTGTCCCTGTTTATCAGTCTATGTTGTTCTCTATAATCCACAAATGAGTAAGATCATGTGGTATTTATCTTTCTCTGACTGGCTTATTTCACTTAGCATAATGCTCTCCAGTTCCATCCATGCTGTTGCAAAATCATATGATTTCTTAATTCACATCTTTCTCCCCCCGAGATGGTAAACTCCACAAGGGCAGGATTTAAGAAAAGTAGGAGAGAGGTGAGGAGGTTGGGTGGGGAATCGTGGTGGGTCACCCCAGGATTGTGGGGGAACAGGGGTTTCTGCCAAAGAGAAGCACCTCGTGCCGGGAAAGGAAGGAAAGAAAGAAGGAGGGAGGTGGCCTAGGACTTTTGGCTCAGGTCTACCCCAGCTCTGTGTAGTACCAACCAGAAGTTTGCCTCCTCTATTTTATTTTTATTATTATTTTTTACCAACGTGGGCATTTCATTCCTCCACAGGTTTTAAAACCTGAGTTGGTATTACTATCTCTGAGCTACTTGCTAGCTCCAAGCCTTAGCCACCACATCCATAAAATAAAGAGCTAAAGCCACGGGGTGGGACAGAACCGAATTCAAAACCCAGCTCTGTTCCTGCTGCATTTCTGTGAGCACGTGGCTTAGCCTCTCTCAGCTTCAGTCCCTGGGCATAGGGAGTGGGTTCCACTTCCTGAAGTTGGGGAGCTCTGGAGTGCATCCCGGGAAGTCTCAAGCCGGGTGCCTGGCAGACATGAGGGCTCAGTGAACCTGAGCTACCATTGTCACCATCATCTTTATTATACTCTCCACCATTGTCACCAGTCCCGTGCACCCGCCCACTCAAGGTTCTGTGAGGTCAGCGGGACACAGAACTTCATAACCATAAAGCACCGTCTCAATGTCAAGAGCACCCAAGGCTCCACCCCCACCAACAAGGCTGCGTAAATACTCTGCACTGAAACCTGAGGCTGCCCCCCCCCCCCCCCCCCCTTTACAGATGCTGGTGTGGCTCTCCCGTTTCAGTCCTTTGGTGGCTCTGGATATTATGACAAATGCGTCTTTTGTGTTTTTTTTTCTGTTCTCAGGGCTCCAACTAACCAATAATAAAGCACTATTACTAAGAGCATTGTTCCCAAGGGAGAAAAGACCCCAAACGCCCACCCACACCTGCCTGGTGCCAAGAATCTGCAGTTGGGCTGCGAGGACAGCATATGTTGGCCTTTTGGAAAAATGAGACTGACACCAAGTGACGAGACAGCAGCGGTATCTCAAGTCATCCCAAGGCAAGTAAGTGGGTGCGAACCACAGGGGCCTCACTCCTCCCCCGGCCAGACCCCCCCTGACCTTTGGCATCAGGCAGCGTCCTGTCCCTCGCTGTGAAGTAAGAGGAACGAAGACATACCCAAGTCTCATGATCTCAAAAGGTAGATCCTGGAGTTCAAACCCACTGACTTCACTGATGCGGCCCGGAGAGGGACAAACACTTTCTCAGGGTTACACAGTGATTTGTAACGGGCCCAAAACTCACTCCAGTTAGGTTTTTTGTTTGAAGTAACTGGGATAATGTATAGTGGCTTTTTTGTGTGTTGTTTTTTAAGGCAAATGCTGTGCTGGTATCTATCACAGCCAGGTAAGTGGTAAAAGACTCTTTCTCCTGAGTACTCAGTTGCCCATCTCTGTTAACCTGGGTGTCTGAGTCGATGCTGTGCTGGGAGGGAGAGAGCGGTACCGTGGTGGAGAGTGCAGGAGCTGGAGCCAACCTGATTTCACACTTCAGCTCTGCTACTGATTGGCTCTATGGCTATATGACCTTGGAAAGTTACTTACCCTCTTTGAGCATCAGTTTCCTTATCTGTAAAATGGGATGCATTACGTATGAGGGGTTCTTGTGAATTAATGCCTTGAGTTATTTGTAGTAGTGCCTGACAAATAATAAGCACTCAATAGATGCTGGTTATAATTACCTCCAGGCGAGTTGCTTAAGGGAAAGATGGGCAGTCAATTGCTTAGGGAGTGCATGCTCTCTGAAGAAGATGCTACACCGATACAAAGAAAGCCTAGCTGGAAATGAACAAGGAGTCCAGCCATTAGAGATGCAGATGAGCTGTGGGCATTTCTATTGAAATGCTAGGATAGCAGGATCCCTACATTTAGGTAAATTACACAAGAAATGAAGCATCTATTTTGAAATTGTGTTATGGTGGTGCCTGTGCCAGCTCTTTGGGGAAGGAGAACACTTGGTTTACATAGATGCTTTAGATTCTGAGGAGGGAGTTCCAGAGAGATCTGTGTGAGTCCCAGAGAGAGGACCCAGGGTAACAGAGAGGTGGGGGGATTGCTAGCTCCCAGCATGAAGTAGGGTGTGCATGCAGAGGGGAACCGAGGTGGGCCAGTGGGAATGCCACCAATTTCTATATGAACTCTAGACCAAGCAGTCTTTTTTTTTAATTTTTAAATTGATTTTTAGAGAGGAAGGGAGAGGGAGAGAGAGAAACATTAATCAGCTGCCTCATGCAGTCTCCTATTGGGGATCAAGCCTGCAACCCAGGCATGTGCTCTGACTGGAATCAAACCGGCAACCTTTCAGTGCATGGGACAATGCCCAACCAATGGAGCCACACCGGCCAGGGCAACTATGCAGTTTTTTGACAGAAAGCAAAGTTGCTTTGAATGACCTTTGAACAGTGCTCCGAGCCAGACCTGAGGGCTCCTTATCCCCTTCACTGCTGTATCTTGGGTGACAGTAGATGGTGGGCTATGGACGACGGGGATGACAGCATACCGTCTCTGTCATACACCAGATCCACGGGACTTTAAGGAATAAATGCCAGCGGGAGAGATGTAACATTTTTTCTGTGTGAGGTGGCTTTGGTGACCCAGAGCGGTTTGAACTAGACTTGGGAAGCTGCTCGGTATCAGGAAGGAAGGCAAGAACGTACGTGGACTTCCTTGATGAACGGCTTCAATGCTAGTGGCAGCTGGGCTTCTGCGGGCTCTCCTTGCCAAGGGCCTGGAGCTGGGGGGCACACGGTTCACCCCACTCCAGCATTTGGGAGGCTGAGGCTGGAGGAGTGCATGACATGACACAGACTCTGGAGCAGAGGCAGCCTGTGCAGTAGAAAGAGAGCGGACTCGAGCCCATAACATCTGAGCCCAGGCTGTCTCCCATGTCCTGCTGCGCGGCCTTCGGCAAGTTCCAGTGCCCCTCTCTCTGCACGTCAGCAGCCTCATCTGTAAAATAGGATCATGTTATCCCCTTCATCATGGTTGACCAGGATCAAATGAGGAAATGTGTAAGAAACGTGATACACAGTTAGTGCTCTGGGAACATAACTCTCTCGTCTTGTGGCATTATTAATGACTAGAGGCCCAATGCAAGAAATTCGTGCAAGAGTTGGCCTTCCTTCCCCCGGCTGCTGGCACCGGCTTCCTTCTGGCACCTGGGACCCCGGCTTCCCTCACAGCCCCGGCTTCATCCGGAAGGTCGGTCGTCTGGAAGGACATTCGGTCTAACTAGCATATTACACTTTTATTATCATAGATTATTGGGCAACAAGGTTTCTTTACTGCCCCTTCTGTTCAGACCATGCTCACAGCTCCCTTGGAGGGATCTTATTAACTGTGTGTGTGTGATTCTCACAATGACCCTGTGAGGTAGACAGCGAAGCAATTGTTATCAGGTGACGCTGAGGCTTGGAGGGGTTTGCATCTTCCCTATGACCGAGTAGGTGACAGGTGGTGGACCCAGGAACTAGAGCCAGCTCTCTGACCCCTAGTTCAGGGCTCTTCTCTTCCCCACAGCCTGCTCTTGGAGAGCAGGGACCTACCCCCTGGGGCCCAGTTACCTATACCAAGTACGTACTATATTGGGCTCAGCCGGGCGATTGTAAACAAGAAATACTCCACCAGGTGTCTCCTTCTCACGACTCTGAACCCTTCTGCTCACCAAATGTGTGGGGTTTCTTTTCCACGCCAAGCAGTTCTGGGTGTCCTATAACTTAAGTCAATTCGGACACTGTCTCTCTGGAGATAACATCAGACCCCACAGGTTAAGGGCTCAGTCCTGCAAGGCTGCCCCTCTCCCACCTCAGATGCCAATCACAAGTCCAGGTTGTCACCTGTGTTTCTGACCCACTGGCTATAGACTGGAGGTTCCTACAGCTCCCTCCTTACATTTGATTAATTTGCTAGAGTGGTTCACAGACCTCAGGAAAATAGTGTACTTAGTAAATTACCAGTTAATTATAAAAAGCATTTAACTCAGGAACAGTCATATGGAAGAGACATGTAGGGTAAGGTATATAAGAGAGGGTGTGGAGCTCCCATACCCTCTCCAGGTGCCCTCACCACCACCTTCACGGAGTCTGTCTGAACCTCATCCCTTTGAGTTTTTGTGAAAGCTTCATTCCATAGGCATGGTGGATTAAACCATTTGCCAGAGGCGATTAATTCAACCATATATTTAGCCATAAATACTACTCAGCCTTAAAAAAGCAGGAAATCTTGCCATTTGTGACAACATGGTGAACCTTGAGTGTATTATACTAAGTGAAATAAGTCAGACAGGGAAAGAGAAATACCATATGATTTCACTCATATGTGGAATCTAAAAAACAAGGAAAATAAAACAGAAACAAACTCATAGATACAGAGAACATATTGGTGGTTACCAGAGGGAGAGGGGAATGGGGGACCAAACGGGTGAAGGGGTTCAATTGTATGGTAATGGATGGTAACTAGACTTTTGGTGGTGATCACTTTGTAGAGTTGAACTATAATGTTGTACACCTGAAACTGATATACTGTTTTATATCAAATGTACCTAAAAGGAAGAAAGAAGGAATAGCAATACACTCCTTTCACCTTTATCACTCCGGAACTATTTTAGGAACTGGAGTTATTTGAGGACCAATAATAATAATAATAATAATAATAATAATAATAAAATGCATATAAATATATAACAATGATAATATAATAATATTTATTATGACAAAAGATTCTCCCATTGCTCTGATCACTTAGGAAATCACAAGGATCTGAGGAGCTGTGGTCCAGGAGATACAGTTCAAAATACAGTTCTCCCCTCTTCTCCATCCACAATGCACTATAGCTGCTCTTTAATTATTACACACGCTCTGCAAGGCAGGAAATCATGTCCACCTTCTCCACCATGGTGGTCCTAACATCCGGTACTGAGATTGGCATGTGGTTGGTGGCAAATAAATACTTGTTGAATGGACGTTTATATAATTTCTCCTTTGAGAATTACAGAGGTGTTTTTTCATGTTTTATAAAGCTTCTCGGGGTTAAATTGATAAGTATAGATAAAACAATTGATAAGTATAGATAAAACAATTGATAAGTATAGATAAAACAAAACAAAGCAGCTGTCTTAATAATCATTATAATAGTCATTTATTTAGTACTTACTGTTGTCACTTTTTAAGAACGTACTGTGTGCCAGGCTCTTAATCTGTGGCACCCATCAGAAGTGTTCTCAGACTCTACTCAACCTTCAGGTTCAAAGACGGCCACAGGCCACACTTGGCCCCAGTCTGCAAGGCTCTGAGACAGGAACCACAGTTTGGTACTGGGTCATGTCAAGTGCTCCTTATCTGCGCAACAGTCCACACACAGAGCAGCTCAGATGGACGGAGACAAGATCTCACGGGGCAGGTGCAGGATTCCTCTTGGCTTAAAAGCCTTCTGCCCTACAAAGGCCAAATGCTCTCGTAACAATTCCATAGGGACATCTTTAAGGGTCTCTGCAGGAGATAAGAAGAGAGTCACCTCACTCAGGGAAACCCAAAGCTATGGCCTCCCACCTAGTGTTTATAGTTCTTTCTACACATAAGCAATCTACCAACCATAGATTATTTTTATCATAAGAAATACTGCTCAGTAATATATTTGACATGCCACCATTATCAGCTAACTAGGGGAAAAGAACTAGAGAGTTAACCTAAGGCCAAATTTAATGCAAAAGGGGAAATGATAATTACTTCTTACCTATCATGACCCCCATTTTGCATATAATAAAACATAGGCTCAGAGAAATTCATCAAGTGTCAGAATGAGGATTAGAACTCAGGTCTCAGGCTGCATGGCTATTTTAATTGTTAGCCTATCCAGCATAACTAGGAGAACATCTTTTCATAAAAACAAAGTTCAATCATAATTTACAAAGCACAATTGTAGTATTATGTTTAGATCACATTCTGCTTTGGACTCTGCCAGCTGTTGGCATTTCATTAGCACAGGTTGATGGAGCCTGTCACCTTCACCAGTGCCTGTAGAGCAAGCTAATAGAGGAGATGGAGACAGAACTGGGAAGGCTTTACATGCTCAGTCAGGCCCCGCCCCCCCGGCCCCCCCCCCCCCCCCCCCCCCCCCCCCGCCCAAACCTTTTGGTAATGCATGCTATCAGTATAATATTTTTGCAAACACACTCCTCATTACTATTTTGAGATTATATATATACATTTATGATGTGTGTTTATTGCCACTTTGTTATTCATATTTTTTATTCTTTTAAAGAAGACCCTTTAACATTTCTTGTAATACTGGTTTGGTAGTGATGAACTCCTTTAGCCTTTTCTTGTCTAGGAAGCTCTATCTGTCCTTTGATTCTAAATGATAGCTTTGCTGGTTGGAGTAATCTTAGTTGCAGGTTCTTTCTTTTCATCACTTTGAATATTTCATGCCAGTCTCTTCTGGCCTGCAAAGTTGCTATTGAGAAATCAGCTGACAGTCTTATGAAAGCTCCCTTGTGGTAACTAACCACTTTTCTATTATGACTTTTAAAATTATCTCTTTGTCTTTAACCTTTGGCTTTTTAATTATGATGTAGTTTGGTGTGGGTCTCTTTGGATTAATTTTGTTTGAGATTCTCTGCTTCCTGGACTTGTATGTCTGTTTCCTTCACCAGGTCAATTCCTTGCTCTCTCTCTTCTCCTTTCGGCACCCCCATGTTGGTTTGCTTGAAGTTGTCCCAGAGGCTCCTTATACTATTCTCATGTTTTTGTGTTTTTTTAAAATATATATATCTTTTGTATTTATTTCAGAGAATAAGGGAGAGGAAGAAAGAGCTAGAAACATCAATGATGGCCTGGCTGGCATAGCTTAGTAGTTTGAGCATTGACTTATGAACCAGGAGGTCATGGTTCGATTCCTGATTGGGGCACATGCCCAGGTTATGGGCTCAATCCCTAGTATGGGCATGCAGGATTTAATTATTCTCTCTCATCATTGATGTTTCTATCTCTCTCTCTCCTTCTTTCTTCCTTTCTGAAATTAATAAAAACATATTTTTTTTTTAAAAAAAGAAAGAAACATCAATGACGAGAGAGAATCATTGATCAGAGTCTGCAACCTGGGCATGTGAGCCTCCTGAGTGGAGCAGGCTAAGGTCATCTGCCATGCCTGGGGCCATCCAGCATGAGCTACCAAGCAATCTGCAGATGGTTGCTATTTGTACTTGTATTTGGCCCAGGAGAGTCCAAGCTGTGCACCAAGGCTGGCTACCACTAGTGCTGGGACTAGGCCACTTAGCAAGAGGTACAGGGCATGCTGAGGCTAGATATTGCTTGTTTGAGAGATTTTAGGAAAATCTGCCACATGAGCCAAGACAGTCCATTTTTATGGAAAAGCCACTAGAAATAGCTTGAGTGGACCCACAAGTTGAGTGGGGCAGGGTCTCAGGGAATCACAAGGGCAGTGTGAACAGTGTGAGTCAGGTTGATGGAGATTCAGATATGGTGCCTACCTGCCAGTTCAGGCACAGGTGTGTGTGTGTGTGTGTGTGGTGGGGGGTTGGGGGCAGAAAAGGAACAATGGCCTTGTCAGCATTCTGTTTGGAAGAAAGCTGCCTCTCCAGTCTTCACCCTGATGCCAGACAATTCATTTCCACCCCAAATGTCCCTGGTGCCTTTAGAGCTGTTGCCCCAGCTCTAGAGCTCAGAGTCCTAGTAAATTCATGTGTGGGCCCTTTAAGAGAAACTTCCTGGGACTCGAGCAGCCTCCATCTCACTCAACCACAATCCCTGCTGGTTTTTACAGCCAGAGGTATGGGGACTTGTCTTCCTGGCACTGGAACCCTGGGCTGGGGAGCCTGGTGAGGGCTGAGACCCCTGACTCCTCAGGGGAACCTCTGCAGCCAAGATATCCCTCCCAATTTTTATCCACCACACATGGGCGTGGGACCAGCCTGTTCTGCGCTCTGTCCTGCTTACCTTTCTCATTGTGGCTTCTTCTGTATATCCTTAGTGATAGGACTTCTGGTCAGCTAGATTGCAGGTGGTTGTGAATGATGGTTTTTCTGTCGTTTGTTTTAGTTGTAATTTTGATGTGGTTGTGGGAGGTGGCCAGTCCCCCGGTTACCTACCCGGCCACCTTGACCGAAACTCCCCTGTGAACCCACTGTTTTAAACCACCTCTGAATAGGCTGTGCCTCCTGTCAACGCAAGAAACATCCAAACCTGTAAAATTTTTATGAATTTATTTGAGCCAAACTGACGACAACTGCCAGGAAGCAAAATCTCAACGAATTGAGAAAATGCTCCAGAAAATGGCAGTATTACCACTTACTTTATACATCAGAATCAAAGGGGAAGGCGAAAGGGGGTTACATAAAGTTCATTGGTGATAGATTAGGGAGGCGGGAGAAACGAAAGCAGGGGATCTCTGGTATTGGATAAAAAGTGAAAGGAATAGACACATAGGTCTTCAGACTGGTGGGTACAGAATTGTTAACAGTTAACAATTAACATGATAACAATAACCATAAGGGGATTTGTGGTCTCTATTGAGGTTGTGTCCTGCCAGGTCTGGGGAAAAAAGGAAATTACCCTGACATCCCAAAGGAATGTCCTTCTAGATGCAAAAAGACAATAGACAGTCTCAGGCAAGGTAAAGATTGACCTTTGCTGGGGAAGATGCTGGTCTAGGACCTGGCTACCTGCCATGACCTGCTTTTAGTTAGAAAGTTTAATTTCAGGCCATCCTATGTGGTTACTTTTGGCCTCCGAGTTTGTGAGGCCACCATGCAGCCCCCCCCCCTGAGCTTGTCAAGTTTAGTATGTGGCCCCCTTTTCGTCCACTCTCCAATTATAGCTTCTGTTATACTTAGTAAGAGCCCTTTTTGCTTTCATAACTGTTTTGAGTTTCAGTAAAATTCCTAATCAATCAACAATAATAATTGTTAAATAACATATATTGAGTGGTTACTAGGGACAAGCACTGTTCTGAGTCCTCTGTTTATGTACACACACCTCACATTCCCAGGTGGCTCTGTTATTACTGTCATTATTCCCATTTTGCAATGAAGAAAACGGAAGTTCAGGTGTGTTATGTATGTAACTTTTCCAGAGTCAAAGGTATTAAGTGGCTCAGTAGGGTTTTAAACCAAACCACCGGAGGCTGCATTCAACGCCTTCTATGTCCCTGCACCCTGGGAGCTCTTTCTGTAATTGAGGAGGGGGTGCGACTATTAATTAAATAAAAGACTAGTATGGATATTTGTAAGTTCTCTGAAGAATATGTAACATCCAATTTCTGTCTTCTCTCTCCCAGAAGCCCTTGGGATTAAGTTTGAGCTTTAAATCAATTTTTTTTACTAGTGTTTTGTAAACAAGTAACAGCCCTCCATACAAGTTTTGTTGTATGCCTGTGAGCCGGGCCAGGGAGGGTTGGGGATGTTAGGGGTGACAGATCCTGCTAAGACCAACTTTGGCAGAATTCACCCGCCCTGAGCTGTTGGGTTTCGGAGGCCGGGTGCCCAGGATTACACCAGTGCTGGACGGCCGGACTCCTGGCTTACTTTCTTAGAGCTGGAAAGGCCTTACATAGTAGGGAGGCGTGTGGATTTGCTGCAACATGGTCATTGTTAGGCAAATCACATGACATCTGTAAGCTGCTCAGGATATGGTAGAGGCTTAATACAAGTACAAGGAATAAAAAACATGGACAAGGAATTTTGACTTATGATATCTGACAGTTATTGAATAGGGACTCTCGAGTTAGCCTTTCTACATAGGAATTATAAAATCCCTACCTAGTGTAACCGATAAAATTGATGGGATCTACATTTTTTGACATGGAAAGATTTTCTTAATATATTATTCCATGAAAAAAGAGTAGATTTAAAAAGAGATTTTTTTTAAAAAAAAAAAGTAGATTTAAATAGGACATGTTTCTGTTTTTGTGTTGTTATTGCTATGTAGTTATTCAGAGAAAAATATCAGAAAAGCTATATATCAAAATGCTAATATAACCTACTTCTATAGGGGTAAAGGTGATTTTAATTTTTTATTACTTTCCTGTCTTTTCTGACTATCTTGTGGTGAGTTTGCATTGCTTTTATAATTAGAAAAGTAATATTTACCCAGAGATCCTACCCTATTTCAATTAGACAGGGGAAGAGAATGACACGGTGATGAAGAGCATACTTCTGAAATTTGGGCTTTTGGAAGCTGTTTTGGCTAAGTTCTTTAAAAAAAATTTTTTATAAGAGTTTATTGGAGCCTGGCCCGTGTGGCTCAATGATTGAGCATCAACCCATGAACCAGGAGGTCACAGTTCAATTCCCCGTCAGGCATGTGCCCAAGGTTTCAGGCTCGATTCCCAGTAGGGGACATGCAGGAGGCAGCTGGTCCATGATTCTCTCTCCTCATGGATGTTTCTATCTCTCCCTCTCCCTCCCTCTCTGTGAAATCAATGAAAACAAAACCAAACATAAAAAGAGTTCATTTGAGCCAAACTGACGACATATGCCGGGGAGCCAGATCTCAAATGCTCTGGCGAATAATAGTTTCTTATGCATTGGAAATTAAGGAGGGAACATATGGAAGTTTGGAGAAGGCGAGGTGGGGATTGGATTACAGGGTAGTTAACAAGATGATGTGCTCTGTTGAGGGTTACTATCCGCTCGGAGGGGTATTACTTCTGTATTTTGGTGGGGAACATCCTGCCCACTGGCCATATAAGGCCTGAGAAATCATCTGGTCTGGCCCTGACCAGGCCTTAGGGGTGAGTAGTATGGCCCACAAATGCTGTTATAAATATCCAAATGGCCCTTGGCAGAAAAAAGGTTCCCCACCCCCAAATGCCCAAGAACAATGGGCAGGGCTGGCTGAACCCCTTTCACTGAAGAAGTTATAGGCCTGGGCATGACTGCCCACTCTGACCTGCCCAGTTAGGACCTTAGGACAGACCACCTATTTTCTATTTCTATTTGATTTCCTCCCCAAAGCACCCTTTTTAGACCTCATCTTAAGCAGAGGAGACTGTGGTTGGTGGCGAGGCACCCCCTGAAGACAGGCTCCAAGGAGTTTTTTCTAGAATAATATCCTCCTAGAAACCTTATGACGTTTCACTTGGGGTTGCGGATTTTTCTGGAAACAGGGGCCGAGAGCGGTGTTTCGGCTCCCCACTGGTGAGGATATGAATGAGACCGATGAGCCCCTGACTGCCTCCTTTGGGCTTTGCTTCCCTCCAGGTGTCCCGGCCCCTGCTGCTGAGGGCAGAAGAGAAGAAAGGCCCCGGGCACCGCAGGTGTCCTCCCACCATGGGGCAGAACTGCCAGCGGGCCTGGGTAAGGTCCCCCCTCGCTCTCCTCTGACTTCATAGGGTCACAGGCACCATGGCCCCCTCCGCCCACTCCCGGCAAGGTGTGACGTTGCGGGTCTGCTGTATAGAAGGGAAACCCTGGACCAGGAGCACAGCAGGGACATGTGATGAAACAAGGCAGCAATCCCTCCCGTCAGGCCTCTAACTCTCTGCGCAGGTTAATTCTCACCTGGGCCAGGTAGGTCCTGACCTCGGGACACTCCCCTACCCTTTGGTCAATCCACTCCTAGCCGGTATGCTGTGAAGTCACGAATGTGTGCTGAGCCCAGGGGTGTGGCTTTCTCTGAGCGAAGCCTTCGTTGGCGTTGGCGGGATTTTCTGCTGCCCATGTGAAAGCAGAGCTCATTCTTGCCTTTTAGAGTGAGCTTCGCTTCTCCCTGGACGGTGAACACACCCTGGAGAATGCTTATAGGACAAGTTATGTTCTCCTGAGTAGCGGGCTCACTTTAAATGGACCTGTGCTGCACAGGGCCCATCTGGAGCAAGAACGACAGTTGCTCCCTTTTTACAGTTTGGGAAATTGAGACACAGTGTGGTTTGAGCCCAATGACACACAGGGCTGGGATTTACAGAGTGCTCTGCGGACTGAACGCAGAGCAACCTCTCAGTCCCTGCTGTGGCCTGGCCTGTTTGCCTCGGGGTGACTCTTAGTTCCCAATTAGCATCTGAAAGTGGGGAGGGGGTGCAAGCTCAAGGAGCTGCTGTCACCCTGTGAGGAGCCTGGGCAAGCCCAGAGCAGCAGGCAGCGTCCCTCAGTCCTCCAGGGCGGATGAAAAGTGCTCCTTCATCATCTCTCACAAGGGCTTTGCAAACCCAGCTTAGATGCATCCCTTCCTAGTGCACAGATGCATTCCATCCCACTTCTAACGCCCAGCCGGGAGCTCCGTCCCAGTCTCATTTGCAGAATCCAAGGCTGCTGTTTGGTTGCAGTGGAGAGTGGAGGCCAGTAAAGGCATAAACCTGCAGACTCTCCTTGGCCCCAGGACCTCCTGGGCCTCGTCCCTGTCTTCTCCTTTGCTCCCCAGGAGAAAAGCGTCACCTGCGCTGGGAAACGAAAAGCACCTCCCCAGCAGGAGGTTTGTTTGAGATGGCATTGCCAGCTCTCAGGGTCCCCAGTGCCCATTCCTCTGCCCCTGGCTGCCCTTGCCTAGCTTTGCCAGCCCCAGGCAGAATGCCACCGAGAGTTTCAAGCAGGCCAGGCCAGTCTTGGAGAGGTGGCACAAAGCAGCCAGTGTCACAGGCGCCACGCGGCAGTCAGCAGGCTTGGAAGCTGGCGCCCGGAGTTGAGTGTCGACCTGTGGGTCTAGAGCTGGTACGTGGGGGTCCAGAGAGAGGAACACAGGCTCTCGAGTCTCAGACACAAGAGGAAACCCCACAGGTGGAAATTGGTCTGGCCCCTTCAGTGGCCCTGGGAAGCTGCAGGTATTGCCTGGTGCCTCTATAAATCCACGATCTTTACTGTAGCTCCTGCCATGTAATGAGCAAGTCCTCTGTGCCGGCCACTCCACTTTACACACACTCCTTTAATTTTCACAAAGGCCCAACGTCATTCCCATTTTATAGCTGGGAAAACTGAGGCTTGGGGAAGTTAAATGACCTGTCCAGGGTTGCACAGCTGATCAGGGCATACACTCAGGTCTCTTTGACTCTAGACCTGAGCGCTTTTTACTCCCACAACAAACCCAAGGCTAAAGGTGAGGTGTTCTACTCCAACCTTAACTTTCTAAAGACAGTTTTATGTGGAGTTGTTCCAAGCTTAGAAATGTGCTCTGGATATTGGAAATATCCTTCCTCTGGATCTAAGGAAGGGCCCCAAACTGCATGGCCCATTTAGTGTCTTTCTCCTTGGCTCCCTGGCTATTCCAAGCCCCAGACAACGGTGTTTTTCACCGTTGCCCGACTTCTATTTCTCACGCAGGCCTGTAAGTATCTGCAAGGCTTCATCAGAACCCCTGAAGCAGGAAGTTTGCTCTCACGGGGATAGCCGTGTACGACCGAGACTGTATGAGTCTAGGTCACGTGGAAAACTTGCCTGGTTTGTCCTGGTCACTCGGGCTGTCTGGGATGCCTTCCCTTGCTTCCCTGGGGCCAGGGTTTCTGCGAAGCTTCTTTGATGTGGGGCCGACTCAGAAGAGGGCATGGCCTTTCAGTGCATGACCAGCGAACGCTCACTGAGCACCTACCCTATGCGAGGCAGGACCAGAAGTGCTGAAAAGGTGGTCCCCGCCCTTCAGGGAGGACACGTGGTCACCTCTGATTTTACAGGAACTGTTGGCACATCTGAGGGTTGCTCTGCAACCTCTTAGTAACTTCCTTACGAGGTAGGATGGCCTCTTGTGCTCTGTCACTAGGGTTTCATCCTTTCTCACCCACCAGGGGTGGTGGTTGCAAGAATCCCAAGAGCAGCAAGAGAGGACAGACACAGGGTTTCTCAAGCCTGTGCCAACGCGACTCACACGACCAATCCCCAAATCCCTGTGGTTGAAGACTACACCAGGACCTGGTGCAGGGAGAATGTGTGGCTGCTTTTTGCATACAATTTACTACGACACCCTTCCTAGCCCTTCAGCTGCCACCACAAAGAAATCCACCTGGGCCTCTCTCTTGATTGGCAGCAACTTCCAAATCTGTGAGGAAGTGATGGGAGGGCCGGACGCTGACTCACCCTTCCCAGACCAAGAGCTGGTCGCTACTCGACGGCCATGTTCCCGCCATGCTCATCTGGGAAGCATCGCATCCTGTCATTTTGGGGACATGTGGGGCCAGTGGTTCAGCAGGGACAGGGCCTGTGTTCCCAAAGCTCCCCACACTCCCCTGCAGCGCCCCAGCCAGTGAGTGCTGTGCCTTCGTACTGACGCATCCGTGTTCTCTGCCGGATTGCGGGCCCCCCAGGAGCAGAGTCGCTGCTGTTTTCCATCTTTGAACCTCCTCCTCCTAGCACAGTGCCTGGCACAACCACGTTTCTGTGAACACATCCAGGAACGGGACATTTCTCAGCTCTGCTGCGTCTCACCCCGAGAACCGTTAGTTATGTTAGAACTGGCTCAGCGGCTTCAAGTGACTGGTAGTTACTTCTGCTTTCTGAGCACGATTCCTTAGTTATAAGCATCCCTAGGGTGTGAATGCACGTTTCTGAGATGCCTCTGTAACACCTGACCTTGTCCTGTCTTTCTTTAAGGATTCAGAATGTCAGAAATCAGTCCGGCCGCACCTTACTGAAAGTAAGGTAAGAAACCGAAATGTTCCTTCCGTCTCCTCCTGTAACATTTTCTGCAAAAGAGAGATGCGAAGTGGCGATGCTCTGCGGGAATTCTGGTCAGGGTTTCTGTGCACCAGGCAGCCCTGCAGGCTATTCCCATGGGTGAGGAAGAGCGCTTGCCTGTAACCGGCTCCTATGGGCCCAGCCTACCCCACAGGGCCAGTGCTTTCTGAGGGGCCTTGGCCTTGGTTAGGAGGCTCCCTTCTTGGCCCTTTCCTGGAAACAAAATGCCCGGTATCAGGGCTAACCATAGCCCCCCTGCCTTGGTGCTGCCGGGCAGACTGACGTCGGGAGAGGCTCTGGGAGAGACAACGGGATGGTCCCTCCCCTCTCCTTTCCAATGTGCAGAAGGGAGAGCGGAAGGCACCCTCAGCCAGCTCAGGGGAAGAAACCAAGGCAAATGCCCCCACCCGGCCCCCCTGGGAGGGGCAGCTGCTGCCATGCCTCCCTCTGGCATGTGATCTGTGTCACTCTCTGCTTGGTTTGAGAACGCCCTTTGAAAGAGGTCTCTGCCAAGCCCACCGGCCTGGCTCCGTGGTTGATCATCCACTACGAACCAGGAGGTCTCGGTTTGATTCCCTGTCAGGGCTCATGCCCAGGTTGCGGGCTTGATCCCCAATAGGGGGCGTGCAGGAGGCAGCCATCAATGATTCTCTCTCATCATTGATGTTTCTATCTCTCCCTCTCCCTTTCTCTCTGAAATCAATAAAATGTATATTTTAAAAAATGTTAAAAATTAAAAGAGGGCTCTACTGAGCCAGGCTCCATGCGCCATGCCTCACCAATCTAACCAAGTACTATTCGGTCCTAGGGGACGGTC